>NW_028227268.1:67160598-67398098 GCF_978045245.1 Mus caroli
TAAATGTGTTTCCTCTGCTACCAAGCAGCGGTGCTCTGATGACCACACAGAAGCATATTTCCTCATAGCAACTTTTAACACCTTTAAACCGACCATCCTGTAAAAATATAGTCTCCTCAGCTCTGTGACACAGTGAGCTCTGGAAGTGGGTGGTTTGGACCCAGTGCCCTACGCTGTTATTTCTTGGCTGGATAACTTGGGAAAGCCTCTTTAACCTTTGCCCCAGCCTCATCTGCACTGTGAACACAATGGTTACTTATCTCTCAGGTTATAGTAAGGATTAAGAGCATACAGAAAACACTTATAGAAAAGTGACTATCATGTGGCTGGTACATTGAGTTGTCTATTAGTATATAGTAATTTAAAAGTATGGAGTTGCTTGCCTCTGTTAATATTATCGGCATCTGTCACCAAAAAAAGGAATCATTACATCTAGACCTCAGTATTGTATTCTTGATCTGACATCAGCCTGTATATTTCTATAGTTGATGAGAGAGAAAGAGAGAGAGAGAGAGAAAGAGAGAGAGAGAGAGAGTGAGTGAAACTTAGTCAAAAGGCTGAGCTTTAACTCTATTTCATGACCTGTCTAGACTGAAGGTAAGCCTGTCTATCACTCCAGGAAGCAGAAGTGTAAGCCTGGCTGCCCGGCTGGACAGATCACCAGACCTATGTCACCTGTTAACTTCATCATCCTTTCCACTGCCACCACTTGTAGCTACCCCATGAAATGATCTGCTCCATGAACCCTTGTCAACTGTGTTCTCACAGGGCAGTGTCGAGACTGAATTCTGTCCACACAAAATTCATATGCTGAAGTCCTAATGCCCAATATCTTGGATTCTGACAGTGTTTAAAGACAAGGTCTTCAAACGCTGATTAAGTTAAATGAGCTCATTGGTGGGAGCCTGGATCTAGTCTGACTTTGTCTTAATAAGAATAGCTTTGGATGGAATGAGGCAGCAGGAGGCTGGTGATGCAACTCAGCTCAGTAGTACAATCCTTGCTCACATGAAGGCCTGGGGTAAGGGGAGCAGAAATGCACATAAAGAGATGACCATGAGAAGGTGGTCTCTGCAAGCCAAGGAGAGAAGTCTCAGAATGAAATCAACTCTGATGATTGCTCTTGGCTCCAATTTCAAGAGCTTTTAAACTCATGCAACACAAAGCACCCTGTCTGTGGTTTGTTATGTTATAGCAAACCCAGGAAGCTAGTAGATGGGACCTGAATGATTCCTGTTGCTTGAAGTTAAGAACCCTGTTAAAAATAAACACTGACTCCTTCTCCACTCACCATCCACTACCTTTTCCACCACCTCTACCATCATATCATCATCTCTACCATCACCTCCACCATGATTTCTACTACCACCTCTTCAAAGCCCTCCTCCACCCACCCTCCTTCATCATCTCTTCCATTCATCCTCCACCTTCATCACCTCCACCAGTACCTCTTCCACCATCTCCTCTAGCACCTCCTCCACCAACCCCGTGTTGTCACATTCTTCACTCACCTCTTTCCTACCTCTATATATCCACAGCAATTGTAACAGTCATTTTTCAGCATGGCCACCCTGCTTTGCCCATCACAATGCACACCAGAAAATTGCTGCTACCAGGAAATCAACAACAGAATCTTTTAGGGGGTTGGTTAGTTAAAGGGCTCAGTTCTGGACCCTATTTCTGGGACTTCTTACCCGCCTTCCCTGATAATGCTCTGTTACTAAACGCTTTTTAGTATCGTGGTTGTCTTTAAATGGGAACTGCTGTGGGAAGTTTCAGAAGATGTTTTTTGTTGCTATTTTTGTTGTTTTGTTTGTTTGTTTTTCTGGACTTCAGTTTTCTCTTCAGTCCAGCCAAGAACATGAAGCCTAAGATTCTTTTCATGTCCATAACTTCTCTAACTGGAAGCAATTCTACTTAGAAATAGAGCATGGTGTCTGGCTGGTACTTATTGAATTTCAAATTCCACACTTAATGAAGACAGTACCCTCTGTAGTTGGGATGAGTACAAGCAAGTAACTTAGATGGAGAAGCATCAATCAGACAGACACATGAACTGACCTGACCCAGGAGAGGTGATAGCTATCTTGTAAATAGCCAGTCTCGCTGCCCTAATTGCACCATGTAGCTGCTCCAAGGCTTCCTGTTCCAGTGAGCCTGTCCAGACAGAAATAGCCCAGTTTGGAAACAAGTGTCCAACACAAGAAAGTATACAAAGCTGGAGCTGCCTGAGATGGTTGGCATCTGAGGATAAAGGCTGAATGGATGGTAGAGGCTGAACTATGTCTTAAAGATAACTCAGTTGACCCACCTGGGCATACAAATATGGTCTCTGACAGCCATCCTCCCCTATGACCAGGGCACAGTTAAGCACTGTATACCTGTCCATCTTCTCAATGGGTAGAAAGGAAGAGAGACAGAGTGCACATAAGACAATGAAAAACAGGAGATAAGGGATTTAAGAGAGTTAGGGAGTTATCTGTGAGAACCACTAACCTCCTCAGCTCATACAAAGCAGTTATCGCAGGGCTGGACCAACTTTGGGCCAATCTTAGTCTTACTCCAACTCTGACTATACCATATGATTTTCAATCATGTTGTATTTTTCATCATAAAAGCAAGAATACACTTTGCCTGTGCACATAAAATAAATAAAAGATGTACAAATGGCCTCATTAAATATGGAAGAAGATGCATGTACCTAAAAGCAACACTATATGGGTTCAGTTTGTGTGTGTGTATGTGTGTGTGTATGTGTGTGTGTGTGTGTGTGTGTGTGTGTGTGTGTGTGTGTGTAAACATATCATATATATGTAACAAAAATAATTAAAGAAGACATGAATTTGAGAAGGAATAGAGGGGACATGGCAAGAGTTGGAGAGTTGAGGAATGGATAGAAGTAATATAAATGCAGTACTTATGTATGAAATTCTCCAAAAAGATCAATTTAAAAGTATACAGTATGTTACAAAGTATAAAATACAGAAGGATAGCATGCTCCAAGGGAGGACTACTACTGAAGCATGCTAAAATCCAGGCTTACAAAATTCATTTTTCATTAATGTATTCCTTTTTTTCTGCATCCAGTCCATGAGTATGTCCCAGGCTCCATGATGAACACTGAACAAGATGAACCAGTTCCTCCCTGACAGGAGCTCTCAGGTCAGCAGGACAGAACAAGAAATAAAACAGAAATAAGTGGTTATGCAGTTCTAGCTTTGTAAATTAAATGGAGGAGACAGCCACACATTGTTGCTATTTAAATGTCTTCAGAAAGGGCAGTTAGATGGATGGGAGATGTCTGGCCAGCAAATAATCAGCTAAAAGTGAGGCATCCTGAGCCTCTCTCCCAACCATGGTAAAATTTTTAGTGGCTTGATCCTGTTATAGCTGATGCAAGACAGAAGGTCAGTTTCATTAGGGATGTAGCCATGTGAGGTTAACCAAGCATGTATTGGCTACTGCCATGCAATGGCAGCACTAATGGGACTCAGTGGTAGTATAGAACATAAACTCGGGGGTTGCATTGGAGAGAAGTTGCAAGAGAAGGTGTGGGGTAGATATGGTTAGGCTACATTACACAGACATATAGAATTCTCAAAGAATACATCTGAAATCTATTTTTAAAAGGAAACGCCTAATGGTTGTACACGTTCTACAGGGAATGAGACCAAGGTCTGCATTCTGAGTTGCCGTCCGCTGAGGTGGGTGTGTGATGATCCCAAACAAATCAGTCCTAATTTATTAGATTTCTGTTTGCCTATTGCAAGATGGTTCAACTATATTCACAGGCTTCACTATGATGTCTGTATGTTTATTGTACTATAAAGTGTACATCTGTAGTCCCTATAAGAGCTAGGTATTCAGAACTCATTATGAAATGGACTTAGGGGAACAGACACAAACACCACAGTGAACTTCTGGAGGGTAGCCCATGCTGTGAAATATTTTCTCCTTCCAGAACCTGATAGAATGCATCACTCCAATGTCAAGACCATCTCGGCATTGGCAGCCTGCAAATTCTCCTCCCCCAGCCAAGAGTATATTTCACTAGCATGCAAGCAGGAGTGACAGAATGGGGTTAGGACAGAAGGAATGATGTGGCTTCCTTTCTTTTTCTCCCTTTATAATTCCAGTCTGAAGTACTGCAGAAGAGAAGAAGGTTAGGAGTCAATGGTGGCAGTGCTCTGGGATGATGCAAGCAGATGTTTATTCCTATGAAGATGTGGGGTCACTGGGAGCACAGGGGCTCAGGGTCTAAAGGAAGGTACTCCATCAGAAAGCCCAGGGCTGGGGCTATAGCTCAGTGGCAGAGAACTTGTCTAGCATGTTTGATGGCCTAGGTTCAATTCCTAACACTAAAAAAGAGGAAGAAGAGGAGATGATAGAGAACTGAAACTGTAACTCAAAGGTAGATTACTTGTCTAGCATGCACAGAACCCTATGTTTAACACCCTTTAATGATTTTAATACTGCACAAAGAAGGAATAGGAGCGGGGAGAGGGAAATGAGGGAAGGAGAGAGTAGTGGAGGATGAGAAGGGAGAGGAAGAAGAGGAGGGGAATAAATAGAGGAAGTTGTTGCTCAGATTACAGATCAATTCTTGCAGCAAAATTTTCATTTCTTCTTGGTCCAGTCATGACATTTCTCTAGACCTTGGGTGCACTCAAGGAAAACGGAGATGACTGCTTCCTTCAACAACATGGACCGTATGAATATGAAGATGCACATTGTAGGAAAACAGCTACTGAAGATAACCACCTCTGTCCCTGTTAGCAAACTAAAACTTTTAGTTAAAGTCTCACCTTCAGTAAAACACCTCACACCAGGAAGAAGCTGTTGTCTTTAGGAATTGCTGTAGCACTACGTGCAGTAGTCCTTTGTAACCCATAAGGGTTTACCATGGCTACAGTAATTAATTTAAATTTAATTATGATTATGATCATAATAATTATCATAACTTAATTAATTTTTTTCCTTGCCTGTTTGAGACACAGTCTCAGTTTGTAACCCAGGCTGGCTTCCTGAGTTAATTATTCTGGTCTGAGTGGTTGGATGAGTACATGAATAATTAGAGAAACAGATGACCGCACATTTCAAAAGTCACTCACAAGAAGTCTCTCTACAAAAAAAATTAATTTCCACAATGCATAAGAAACTAAATAATATCTTTTATTTTTTAAAAAAAGTGGACCAAGAATTTCCATAGACATTTCACCTAAGAAGATGTAATAACCACCAAACGGAATATTAAAAAGGTGTTCAACACAGCTGATCACCAGGAAAGCAAATGTGAAAAATCCTAAAGGGATAGAACCACTTTATACCTCTAATAAAGGGCATTATTTAAAATGAAAACTAGGAATAACTAGTAACCATGAGCATGGGATAAACAGGATCCATGGGCCCTGGAGGGAATACAAAAGATCAGAGCCACTGTGGAAAACTCAAATAGAAAGAATAAAGAAACACAAAGGGAGACAACCTTGGAATTAGAAAAACCTAAAAAAGAAATCAGGAGTCTTAGAGATGCAAACATCACCAATAGAATACAAGAGATAGAAGAAAGAGTTTCTTAGAAACTTAAAAACAGAACAATAATAATTTGTTAAAATGATGTGACAAAGTGCCCTCAAAATTCATATCTTTACACTCATAAATGAATGCTACTCTCAGTTCTCATCAGAGAGGGTTCTTTCTGCAGTGGATAGAGGTTAATGCAGAAACAACTGCTCAAAGTCCAGAGAATAAGTGTCAGCGGAGTGCTCAGCTAACAGGGGACTTCCATGTTGAATCCACTCTCCACAAGACTCAGGGACCATCATAGGAGATGGGGAGGACTGAGGTTAGGGAAGACTGGAGCCAAACAGTACTTTCTGATCATTACACAAGTAGTGCTCTTAGGAATTCACAATCACTTCACAAGATCTGCATAATATCAAACCAATCAGCATTCTAAATGCGGAGTTGCTAGAAGCCAATGGCTTTCAGAGAGGGAGAGTTGGTTTTCTGTAAGAGGGTGGCCTCTGGCAGATCAATCACATTCCAGGGAATGGCGCCATACCAAGAAGAATATAGACAGCAAAAATTAGACTTGCTGTGTCATCAATTTTTAAAAGTAGAACAAAAAGTTGGTAAGGGGTTGGGAGGTGGGAGGTATATCTGAGAGGAATTAGGGAGAGGATCAGTGAAGCAGATATTATCGAAATACATTGTATTCATACATGAAATTCTCAGAGAATTTGTCATATTTTGAATACTTAAAAGTAGAGCAACTTAGGGTCCACCAATCTCAATTCTGAATATTTAGCCAATAGAATTAAAACTAAGAGTCTCAGAAGGCTGCCTTACTCTCATATACATCGCAATATTACCATCAATAACCAAGAAGCAGAAGGAACACTGATGAAGACAGATGTCCATTGCTGGAGGTATGGATAAAGAAAATGGGGTATATACATCCAATGAAATAATATTCAACAATAAACAGCAGGGAGTCTGGCCATGTTCTGTATTGGGTTGAGCTTTGTGGATACTGCGCTAAGTGAGATGAGGCGATCTCAGGACACATAAGACATGATTCCTTTCCTGTGTGCCATCTAAAACACTAAACTCATTGGAACAAGAGCCAAAAATGCCATAGGGGTGGAGTTCTGCTCAGAAGACATTAATCCAAGTATGAGTTGTAGAGAGCTGATGTACAGTGTTGAGCCTCTGGATATAGATGCTGTGCTGCTCACTTAAGATGGGCACAAAGAGGGTTGAAGAGATGGCTCAGCAGTGATGGGCACTTGCATCTCTCCCAGTGGAACAAAGTTCAGTTCTCCCCACCCACACATGGAGGCTCACAACTGTCTCCAAGTTTCAGCTCCAGAGAATCTAACTCCTTCTGGGCGTCACACATTCCTCTGCACAGACACAGACAAGTACACTTGATGAAGAATAAAAGAAACCTTTAAAAAAACTGTGTTCAGAGGGTAGAGTCCTTGTAATACATATTTTACCATAACAATGAAGTGTTTTAAACTTGGCCATATTGCTGCCCTAGTTTTCTGAGATCAATTACTCAAGCTTTATTCTGTCTTTTGTTCAGCACAATGTCTATTTTTGGAGATTTAAAGAAAACAAACTCCTTTTAAGGAGCAGCCTAGAACCACGTATTGCATGCAGTTCCCTTGCTTTGGAACCAACACTCATACCAGGGACTAGACAAGGCTGTCCACTTTCTCCATAACTATTCAACATTGTACTTGAAGTACTAGCCAGAGCAATTCGACAACAAAAGGAGATCAAATGGATACAAATTGGAAAAGATGAAGTCAAAATATCACTTTTTGCAGATGATATGATAGTATATATAAGTGACCCTAAAAATTCCACCAGAGAACTCCTAAGCCTGATAAACAGCTTCAGTGAAGTAGCTGGATATAAAATTAACTCAAACAAATCAATGGCCTTTCTCTACACAAAGAATAAACAGGCTGAGAAAGAAATTAGGGAAACAACACCCTTCTCAATAGTCACAAATAATATAAAATATCTTGGCGTGACTCTAACTAAGGAAGTGAAAGATCTGTATAATAAAAACTTCAAGTCTCTGAAGAAAGAAATTATAGAAGATCTCAGAAGATGGAAAGATCTCCCATGCTCATGGATTGGCAGGATCAACATTGTAAAAATGGCTATCTTACCAAAAGCAATCTACAGATTCAATGCAATCCCCATCAAAATTCCAAATCAATTCTTCAACGAATTAGAAAGTGCAATCTGCAAATTCATCTGGAATAACAAAAAACCTAGGATAGCAAAAACTCTTCTCAAGGATAAAAGAACCTCTGGTGGAATCACCATGCCGGACCTAAAGCTCTACTACAGAGCAATTGTGATAAAAACTGCATGGTACTGGTATAGTGACAGACAAATAGACCAATGGAATAGAATTGAAGACCCAGAAATGAACCCACACACCTATGGTCACTTGATCTTCGACAAGGGAGCTAAAAACATCCAGTGGAAGAAAGACAGCATATTCAACAAATGGTGCTGGCACAACTGGTTGTTAACATGTAGAAGAATGCGAATCGATCCATTCCTATCTCCTTGTACTAAGGTCAAGTCTAAGTGGATCAAGGAACTTCACATAAAACCAGAGACACTGAAACTTATAGAGGAGAAAGTGGGGAAAAGCCTTGAAGATATGGGCACAGGGGAAAAATTCCTGAATAGAACAGTAATGGCTTGTGCTGTAAGATCGAGAATTGACAAGTGGGACCTCATGAAACTACAAAGCTTCTGCAAGGCTAAAGACACCATCAATAAGACAAAAAAACCACCAACAGATTGGGAAAGGATCTTCACCTATCCTAAATCAGATAAGGGACTAATATCCAATATATATAAAGAACTCAAGAAGGTGGACTCCAGAAAGTCAAATAACCCCATTAAAAAATGGGGCTCAGAACTGAACAAAGAATTCTCACCTGAGGAATACCGAATGGCAGAGAAACACCTGAAAAAATGTTCAACATCCTTAATCATCAGGGAAATGCAAATCAAAACAACCCTGAGATTCCACCTCACACCAGTCAGAATGGCTAAGATCAAAAATTCAGGTGACAGCAGATGCTGGCGAGGATGTGGAGAAAGAGGAACACTCCTCCATTGTTGGTGGGATTGCAAGCTTGTACAACCACTCTGGAAATCAGTCTGGCGGTTCCTCAGAAAATTGGACATAGTACTACCGGAGGATCCAGCAATACCTCTCCTGGGCATATATCCAGAAGATGTCCCAACCGGTAAAAAGGACACATGCTCCACTATGTTCATAGCAGCCCTATTTATAATAGCCAGAAGCTGGAAAGAACCCAGATGTCCCTCAACAGAGGAATGGATACAGAAATTATGGTACATTTACACAATGGAGTACTACTCAGCTATTAAAAAGAATGAATTTATGAAATTCCTAGGCAAATGGATGGACCTGGAGGGCATCATCTTGAGTGAAGTAACACAATCACAAAAGAACTCACACAATATGTATTCATTGATAAGTGGATATTAGCCCAAAACTTAGGATACCCAAGATATAAGATACAATTTGATAAACGCATGAAACTCAAGAAGAATGAAGACCAAAGTGTGGACACTGTGCACCTTCTTAGAATTGGGAACAAAACACCCAGGGAAGGAGTTACAGAGACAAAGTTCGTAGCTGTGATGAAAGGATGGACCATTTAGAGACTGCCGTATCCAGGGATCCGTCCCATAATCAGCTTCTAAACGCTGACTCCATTGCATACACTAGCAAGATTTTGCTGAAAGGACCCAAATATAGCTGTCTCTTGTGAGACGATGCCGGGGCCTAGCAAACACAGGAGTGGATGTTCACAGTCAGCTATTGGATGTATCACAGGGCTCCCAATGGAGAAGCTAGAGAAAGTACCCAAGGAGCTAAAGGGATCTGCAACCCTATTGTTGGAACAACATGATGTACTAACCAGAACCCCGGAGCTCTTGTCTCTAGCTGCATATGTATCGAAAGATGGCCTAGTCGGCCATCAATGGAAAGAGAGGCCCAATGGACTTGCAAACTTTATATGCCCCAATATAGGGGAATGCCAGGGCCAAAAGAATGGGAATGGGTGGGTAGGGAAGTGGGGGGCGCTATGGGGGACTTTTGGGATAGCATTGGAAATGTAATTGAGGAAAATATGTAATAAAAATATTAAAAATAAAAAAAAAAACATCGGCATCAGGGAGCGGAACATAGAAATAGGCAAAGTTGTCTTCAAGTTTACAAATGAGAAACCTGGGAAGCAGAGGTAATCAAGGTCTAACCAAGGTCCCACTGCAAGTTGGTATGTTAAAAAGTAGCTGAGCTCCCAACCCTGACCCATTGTCCAGCTTGGGGATACTGTTCAAAGCCAGCTTGTAAATCAAACCACCTGGGAATACAAATGAGGCATGCTCGGGACCCAGTAGAGCAACTGAATGGAGAACTTGGGGGCGTGGACCTGTGATGCACATGTGTGTTTGTCTAGGCCAAGGGCAGGGAAATCGTGGGTGTTGTTTCTCAGGAGTCTTCTACATCATCATCATCATCATCATCAATGTTTCTTGAGACAGGGTGTCTCAAGCCCAGAGATCATTATGTCTCTATTTCCCCAGAAGTATGGTTACAAGCACACAGTACAACAGCAAACTTTTTACACAGGTGCTGAGAATCAAATTCAGGCCTTCATATTTGTCCAGCAAGTACTTTATCCACTGAGCATCTCCCTAGTCTAGCATGCTCTGTCCAGTAGACAACAAAAGATATGCTGGCCTGGCTGACATGAGCTCAAACTGTTCTCAGTAAGACCTATCCAAGGATGGAGGTATTTCATTCTTTCAACAGCTGGACAGTAGGGACACTCACCAATAGCCATCCCCCTGTTCCCAATGAAACATTTGTAGATGCCTTATCTCTGAGGACTTCCTCTATCCACACAGCCTCAAGTCAGACTCCCGGCCTCCCTCAGGTTGGGAAGAGTGAGTCATCACTTCTGGTCTCAGGTTTACCTCACAAAATCAAGGTCAAGGCTGACTACAGGTACCCAAAGTGGTCCCTGTAGGGCTTGCCTTTCCCATTGTCTGGAAGGGTCTGCACAGAGGTGGTCATGATAATTATTCCTGATAATTTAATAATCACAAAAAATCTCTGCTCATACTGAGGTAACACAAGAATATGGAGGAGGAGGAGGAGGAGGAGGAGGAGGAGGAGGAGGAGGAGGAGGAGGAGGAGGAGGAGGAGGAGGAGGAGGAGGAGAAGGAGAAGGAGAAGGAGAAGGAGAAGGAGAAGGAGAAGGAGAAGGAGAAGGAGAAGGAGAAGGAGAAGGAGAAGGAGAAGGAGAAGGAGAAGGAGAAGGAGAAGGAGAAGGAGAAGGAGAAGGAGAAGGAGAAGGAGAAGAAGAAGAAGAAGAAGAAGAAGAAGAAGAAGAAGAAGAAGAAGAAGAAGAAGAAGAAGAAGAAGAAGAAGAAGAAGAAGAAGAAGAAGAAGCAGCCACCTGTAGGTTATATTCACAGTACCAAATATAAGTAAAAACTCATTTGGCTTTGTTTTATTTTGTGGTACTACATTTTATGTCCAAGGTTCTGTCTGCATATATAGCTATCTTTCCACCATGTCCATGCTGGGCAGAAGCCAGTAGCCACAGTACAGTAAGTAGGGTTGCTAGGAGTTATGCTTGGACCCCTGGGTCCTGAAGGCTCAGGTGTTCTTCACCACCAGTTCACAGTGGACCTGAACAAATCACCTGGTTTCTCAATTTCTCCTGCTGGCTGTGAAGAACTAAGATTGAGGGGGAGAGATGAGGCAGGGCACAGAAAAGCTGTCTTACTTGGGAAGGTGGGAAGGTGACAAGCACACTTTGAGCATCATTCATTCTCCTCTGCTTCTTCCTGATGTTTGGCTCTCTTATATCATTAAACAAATGTGTGCCTTTGCTGTAATTCTTATATGTAAAAGCCCAATCATCTTTTCCCACTAACCCTATGGAAAAGGCTTTGGGCTAAAATTTGTCCCCAAGTCTGAGATCTGGGATGTAGTGGGGATGAAAGACAGGGTTAGGAGTGCCGATTATATATATATATATATATATATATATATATATATATATATATATATATACATATGTATATATATATATATGCTCTCAGTACGCCCATATTCTAGTAAGGCAGGTCTGTGCTCAATAATTAAAGCTATAAACATTTCTAGAGGAAAACATGGATATGAACATTGGATGAGATCAATCACTCTAAGCTGACAGGTGGGACAGGCACCAGAGTACAGGTCAGCCCGGGGTTTGCTGCCAAATAAGTTGGTTTGGTTTGTTTTCCCTTCATAAAAGCAAAAGCTTTCCACTTCAGAGCTTTGTGGATTAATGCAACTGTGAAGCTAGAGCCTCTGCCACAGGAAAATTAACTGTTTTCTTTGCGCCTCCGTTTTCCTTGCTTCACGTAAGCTGTATGTGGTTTGGGTTAAGCAAATAAATGCACAATCGTCAGTCCAAGTCATGAACTGCTGAAGGTAAACTCCAGGAACTGTCGAGTGCTGGATCTTTATCCTTTTGTCTTTCCCATAGCCAGCATTCCATAATTCTAAATAGTCAAGTTATATTTAAACACTAAGTTTATCAGTGGGAAAGATTGAAGTATGCTCAATCCTTTGCAAATGATTTGCCTTGTGAATTTTAAAGAATCAAGTTCTTTTTATTAGAGCTCATAATAGAAAGCTGAGCATCCCCATATGGAGAGGTCAAAAAAGATTTCAAACAAGAATTGAGGATTAAGGTAACTTTAAAAGCAATTGGGATTTGGACACATCAAAGGAAGGAAAGGATGTCCATTAAGGAGTAGGAAGAGGGTTAATTCTAGAAACAAGTCAATCTGATCTCCAATATGTCTTCAGAACTTGGGAGCTACGTGGTACACAGACCAGCCACTTAACCCCTTCAGGGACAGTGAGATGGCTCATCAGGTAAAGGCACTTGCATGCATGCATTTGTGCAAACACACACACACACACACACACACACACACACACACACTCACACACACACACACACACACACACACACACACACAAAACTAAGTCAGTTACTGGGATCCTGAGAAATTGTGCCCATAAAGCACTCAGAATCACTGTGAGGAAGTTCCCAAGACATCAGCCATCAGACTCCATTGGAGAAAAACAAACCCATTTGAGGCTGGCATTAAGAGTATTCTTCCCTCAGCCCTCATTATCCACCCAGACACAGATTTATACACTGAGTTTCTGAGCATCCTACAGCCAAGGCTGACAACAAATCACCTCTCTTCTTTGACAAGGGATTGCTGCTTTGGGTATTGACAAAATGGATGCTATCCACCAGCATTTTAGATGCTGAGACTATTCTCACAAATTATCATGAATTTTCTTAGAGTTCACTTCAGTTCATGCTTTCTGTGTCAGATGAAGAATTATAGGACACAGAGATTGGTAGTCTACCTCGGGTGTGGCTGAGAAGAAAAGTCATAACTGAATGAAACCTGCTGTGGATTCCTTTGAAATCCATGCAGGGATTTGGGGGTGGGGTCTTTCTCGCATGCATTTGGTACTTGGTGTTTCCTACAAAAAGCATCATTTGACGATGCTTTCTAGTACCGCCAGCAATAAAATTAATACCTTTGCTATACAATTTTCTGCTCCTTGGTATTCAGCATCCTTTTCTTTCCATCCTTTTATTCAAATCCTTCTTGAGAGCCTCTTTCTCTCACAAGTACACCGAAGCTGCCATTATCCCCTGAAGGTCTGTAAGAAGCAGAGTGTTTGAGCTAGAAACTATACAGCACTGTCCCCTTCCCTGTGTGCATGGGTATTCCCTCCATTCCTTAGAGGAAAGTAAGCAAATTTGCCCATGCTATTATTATCACCATGTGGCACTAAACACAGGGAGGATTACTGGTGCATAATAAATAATATCCTTTAACAAGTCGATAGAGCAGGAGTGTGCCCAGCCTGCAGCCTAAATGAGACAGGTGACTGACATAGAGCTTAGCAGGAAACCATATAACAATGCAATCACCCAAGATGCCAATGCAAGTATCACATCTGTTATAGCAATGAAAGTATTGAATCTTTTATAGTGGGTGCTTCTAAAAAGTCAGAAAGCACAGAGGCCCTGTTGATAACCTGCACCCAGCACCTCTCCCCAAGAGCCCAGGTGAACTTTTGCTAAATTCAACATGACACACCCATGGCAAATTTCACAACAGTGCTATTATTTGCACACTCAGTCTTCACTGCCTTCTGCTATGATAATCTTTGTGTTCGTCTGAATTATAATTATACCAGTACAGCCCACTTAGCACAGGGCCATTCTCATGTGAGAGGCTCTACATTGGCTATGTAACATGTATTGCTGATTTAACACTTACTATTACCTTGTTTTAGTGGCATTATCACGCCCATTGTGCAGATAACAAAACCAAGAAAGCACAATATGAATGCAGTTTCCTGCAGCCACTTACATGACAATTCATTATTCAGACTGACATTATAACTTAAGTCACAGCTTTGGCATTCTAAAATGCCTCCGTTGGGGGCTGGAGGAGCTAAGTCATGGAGTGCTCACCCATCATGCTTGTGGCCCTATACTCCATCCATCATAAGGCAAAATTAATGAGAAATGTAAATTTTCAATTTTAAAATTTTAAAGTAAAATGATTTTTGTAAGGGAAAATTTTAGCAAACCAGTTCATGCTTTAACATATTCATAATTAATGAATATTTATTTGTTTTGTTCTGTTTTGTTTGCTTTTGCAGGAAGGTCTCACTCAGTAGCCCAGGCTGGTCTCAAACTTGCAATCTTCTTGCCTCAGTCTTCTGACTGTTAGGAGTACAGACTTACACCACTGTGCCTGGCCAGACGTGATGTTTAGGAGACCTTAAAGGAAATAGTTTCAAAGTATTGCCCCACAAAATAAGGATAGACATATCTTCAGTTGTGTTCTATTTTCTTTTCTCTCCCACCTTCTGTTTAAATGAAATTAACTAAGGATGCCCACCAGGCAATGCATAAGCACATTTTTTAGAGTAATACAAATTGACAAGTCTCTGTGCCTCCAGGTTTAGGGTAGTCTCCTGATTTAGTGAGAAATGGCACTAACAGAGAGAGAGGAATGTGATGGGATAAGTCATGCTGCCTTTGATATCCCCACCAATATATTCCAATGTCTCAGATAGATGAGTCTCTCATGGTGAGGGCAGGGCCGATTTGAGATAGCCCCTGATGTATGGAACATCATTTATTCTCTAAACAAGGAGAATGCTGAATAGAGTCAGTATTGACTTGGGAACAAGACCTTGGGGAACTACAGATCCTGAGTTCAGATTCTGAGAACCCAACTCTTTCCACCCTATCAGTCCCAAGGCTAATGTGTACCCTGTCTCTCATGACTTTGAGATATGCCATGTCCCCCTTGTATAACATAGTTTGATTAGCTTTTTGTTGACTTCAACCCAGTGTATAACAGTTTTTTGCTGCTTTGTCCCACCCCCCCTCACACACAAACAGTATATAACATCCTATACTTAATAAACTTGCTTGGCATAAGCCATCAGGTAACATAAGACCTCCTAACCCCAGTTTCCTGTCTTTTTATCTTCTCATCTCCTGGACCTCCTACTTAGGACCCTGCCACCGATAAACAGCCTCCTAGTTCAGGTTATTCCATACTTCCTTACGCTGATATTTCTAAGCCTAATACGCTAAAGGGTCCTTTTCAGTTTTCCAAGCTTCCATGTCCAAAGTAACTACAGACCAGAAAGTTGCTTCTTACTCACTGAGGCAAAATTGCATCCTTTCTGTTATTCAAATGAAAGGAAAAGCCCAGAAGAAAGGGACATAGAGATTTTAAAAAATATTTTTATTTTCATTGTGCACATTCATTATACCTGCTACTATATTACATAAGGAATTTTCATACAAACATATTGTACATTAAATGTACTCTTCTATTCTTCTCTTCCATCTCTATCCTGTCCTCATTTAGTGTTTTTATACAAAGGGAACTTTTTTCCTAGTAAAAAGATTTACAAAGTGGGGTGCAGAATTACGACATCTGGTTTGTCTTATCTCAGATCTGCCACCAAATAGCTGACACCACATACGTATTGTTCCTTCCTCTGGGCCTAGATTCTAGTGCATAAAGAGTACATGTGTCTTTTTGAGTGACTGCTTGGATGAAGGGCACATGATAAAGGCTTTGGCTGCTCCCCAGTGTACTGCAAGCTGTAAAATCACCGTAGACCAAAGTTCCTCTCTTACAGATACGATTTCAGCACCACGGACAGCAACAAATTCAGCTGATTGAAAAAGCTATGGAATGGATTTGTTTGTCTCTGCCAGGCTTCCACCTGGAGAAGTAGCTATGACTTCATGCCTTCATATTCAAGATGTCGATAATGAAAATGTCATAAAATACCAGCACTGGGGAGGACGAGGGGGTTGTCTAGTAGAACTCAAAGCATGAGCTTTTCCAGGGAAGATGTGTGGTGCTTTAAACTAATATGAGTGTGTTCCAGGTTTACTGGCAGGGGACCTGGAAGTCACTGGGGTCTTTGTGGTCCACTGAGATGATACAAACAACAGGGGAGAAGGCCCGTCTCTCATTGTCCTGTGAGCATATGCCCAAGGAAGTTGCTTCAGCCTTGCTTTTGATCTGGCCTAGTTTATAAGATGAATCAGCAGCTTTCCGCAGACTATGAAAAAAAAAGCAACTCTAATTTAAACCCTTCTCCAGCCATACCTCTCCCTGTTCCATGACCCTGGCTCCTTGGACCAAGGAGTCCTTATAGGAACCCGACCCAAGAGAATCTGTATCTCATATTTCCAGTCTTTTTCCTTGGCCTTCATTTCTTGATGAACAACCAATTGTAGTCATTTACAATTGGAAGTTGGAAGCTAGATTTCTGGGAGAGAGAGAGTTTATGAGGGTAAACAGCAAATAGAGGATGAAGTGAGAGGGACCTGCCATGGGGGACTGATGTCATCACTCTTTTAAGACTTTCAAGTCACTACTGGTGAGTTGTGAGACAGTTTTAAGATAAATATCAGCCAGCTTGTGATTATGCTGTTACTAAATTTAGTTATGGCAAAAAACTAAAGGAACATCAAATATAAATATGGTAAGGGTTTTGTTTATTTGTTTGTTTTTGTTTTTGCAAGGGTAATAAAAGACTTTTTTTTTTTCTGGAGTCAAACATAAATGACATAGCTTGGGAATTCAGATTCAGGTTGTCCCAAATACCACATTCCAACAAGGTAACTGTCTCAGGAAGCTTTTATAGTAACAGAACAAAAGGAAGTCATAAATCAACACACTTTTTAAAATACTTCAGTTGACTATATCAGCAGTGCCATTTACAGCAAAGAGGAGAAATCTCTGTTAAGGACCTCAGATACTCTCTGACAGCATCCTTAGCCTTTTAGTTGGTGCAAGCTCAGAGTCTGAGCATTTCAAAAAGTATGACGAATTCAAACCTTAGGTAGGAAAGAGGCTTACATACATACATGCATTTGTTTATTTGCTGATCAGGTTATGCCCAGCACATCCTACTGTGGTACCCTCAAGGAATATGTAAAGATCCAGATTCTGACCTCCAGATGCCACAGGTCACAGCAGAGATGAATGTGTAAATACAGTAAAATGTGAGATCAGTAATTGTTTTTCCTTACCCTCCACATCCAGTTTGCCAGTAAGTCTGGTAGAGTAAATGATGATAATGATGATGATAGTAATAATAATAATAATTAATAAAACAAGTATCGTGGATGCTAGGGAGATGAGTCACTTAGTTAAAGTGTCTCCTTATCAAGCTTGAGGACCTGAGTTTGGATATCCAAAGCCCAAGTGAAAAATCTAGGTGTGTTGATGCATGTCTGGACTTCCACACTATGTGATGGAAGGCAGAGACAGGAGGAAGCCTAGGAGCCGAGAGCCTGCTACTCTGGTCTATATGGTGAACTTTTGAGCCAATGACAGTTATTCCCTCAAACAAAAGGTAGAAGATGCCTGATGACTGGCATCTGAGATTGTCCTCTAACCTCCATACATATGTTTATACTTGTAGACACACAGGAGAACACACATATGAACACCAAATATGCCCACCAAAGAGAGAGGGTGGGGAAGAAGGAGGAGGAGGAGGAGGAGGAGGAGGAGGAGGAGGAGGACGAGGACGAGGAGGAGGACAAGGAGAGGGAGGGAGGGAGGGAGGGAGGGAGGGAGGGAGGGAGGGAGGGAGGGAGGGAAGGAGGGAGGGAGGAGCTATAGAAATGGCTCTGCCCACGTGCATTATTATAAACACTGTAGCCTATGTGGTCTCTCTTTCTGGACCACTGGCTGAAAGCATGTATGAGAGCATCTGAGGTACTATCTTTCCCACACTGTAATTCACTGTTGAGAAATATCAAGAATGAGCTACTGATCTAAAAACAAAACAAATAAAACAAAACATTAAAAAACCTTGCCACTCTCCTATTTAAAATGACCAGATTTCTGACACACTTAGAACTAAATGACATGAAATGCCCTGCACAATTTCAACCTGCAGACTTTACCCCTGTCCTTCTTCATGATCACCAGGCTGTGTCCACACTGGCCTCCTTTGAGCTCCTGTCATCTGAAATATTTGCTTGGCTTTCCCTTCTTGCCACTTCAGCACATGTATCACACTCTCCAAGTGCTCTATCTCTCTCCATGCTCCCTCACCATAAGGTTCTCTCCCACTCTGCGTGGTTGGAGTTCTTCATGAGGTTCACCTAATGCCTTATTTATCTAGGGAATAACTGTGTTACTACTTCATCTTTTACAGTACTTAATGTGGAAGAAAAACCATTATGAAGGGGCCAGAATTGGAACCTGTTCCTATTGGGAACTTTTCAAGAGCATGATCCAGAAACCTCAAATAGGCAGCCTGAGCACTGTGACCTGACACCACGGAACTGCAGATCTAAGCTTTTTGACCAGGACTGACCTCTAACCAACTAGAACTGTCCTTATTTGTATAACCTGATCTGAACAGATTGATTTGCATGGCCCTTATTTGCATGACAGGGTTTGCATAAATGGGAATAATATGTGCAATGGATTATGCTAACCACAGGAATGCACAGCGGGACTGTATGCCTCCAGAAGGCATGAATCACATTCCAAGAAAAATGCACACGAAGAATCACACTCTAATATAAAAATTACATTGAATGTATAAACACACACACACATACACACACACACACATACACACACACACACACACACACATACATACACACACACATACACACACACACACACATACTCAACATCTTCTTACACCACATTGGGCAATATCCTAGTTATTCTCTAGAATGGCACCTCTGTCTGTCTGTCTATCTGTCTGTCTATCAATGCCTTTCCAAGGCCATAGTGTGTAGTTATTACATTTATAGTATGGTTAGGTGAGAATAGGGGACATATGACCTGTGTGGTCTCCAATGGCAATTTGTATATAATGCCATTTTTTTCTGAATGAACTTTTTAGGAAACATTGTTTATCCCAAACAGTGGATGAGAAATACAGACGACATCTCATAGTCTGTGTCACTCACCCAAAATGTCAGATCACTGAAATATCTTTGTCATGGTAGGTTCAAGGAAACATCTATAATTTATCGTTTTGTTTTGTTTTGTTTTGTTTTGTTTTGTTTTGTTTTGTTTTGTTTTTGGAGGGGGGCAGTGTGTAGTATGTGTTCCATTGTATGCATGAAGGAGGTCAGAGGTTGCTGCTCCAAAGTAAGTTCTCTCCTGCTACCTCGTGGGATTCAGGGATTGAACTCAGATCATCAGACCTGCATACACACGACTTCATCCTCCTAGCCATCTTGCCGGTACAATTTTTATTTATTTTTAAATTTTTATTGGCATATATAACTTTTATATGGTACCAATAACACATAGGTCAGAAGAAAATTAATACAATTCATAAGTAGTTCTGGAATACCATAAGAAATGCTAATCTATGCTCAAATTATTCACTCTTAAAGATATGTGCACTGTGACTAGAAGCTTGGAGACATATGTGGATAAATGTGAGCTTATTCAGTCAAAAAGAAAAATGTTTATACATGTAAATGAGCTTGTTTCCATTAAAATTCCTTGAAAACAACCACCATCCAAGAGAAGGCTTTGTTCTAGCTCTCTGGTGCCTGCAGTGTTATTGTTCAAGCACCCAAATCAGGGAGAAATCCCTCTCTTAAGATTAAAAGTTACCTGTGGTAAGAGCCATGGAAATGATTCTTGCCTTTAAACAAAGCTTCTATGTTTAGAAGCATTGAAAAGCTCACCTCCTTCTTCATCCTCCCAGAGACAATTCCTCCTCCATCCTCATAGGGACACTCTTTCCCATTTAGTAGGGACTCTCAGCAATTAAACTCTTCTGCAACACAAGTCAGCTAATTTTAACCCATCTAAAATCAAATCCTGTCTCTTTCGGCTCAAAGAAGAGACAAGAATCTAGGACATTATACTGTACATTTGTTTAAATTTTTATGTCAGGTAGTTTAGGCTGACCTCCAACCTGCTAAGTAGCTGGGGACAAGTTTGAACTTCTGATCTTCATGCCTCCACCTCCCAACTGCTGGGCTGGAACCCAGTACTTTGTGAATGATAGGTATTCTACAAACTGAGTGTTCACTTTTGATGGCACAAAGATAACAGGAATCTATTGGAAAAGGAACCCAGGGAAAAGTAGATACTGTACCCCACACAGATATACAGGTAGGGAAAAAATTTGTCCAACTTTGGGCCAAGAGTTTCCAGTGAACATCTCTCCAGGGCCTCTTGCTGTTCCATCCTCCGCCTTAAGCTATTCCTTCTCATCCATCACCAGACTCAGATCAAATTTCCAACTTATTAATCTTTTGGAGAGGTGCTGTCTCAGCAAGAAGCCATCAAGGTGACTGTTGAAAACCCAGGAGAGGACAAAGGAAAATTGGAGATGGGCAATGAGACAGAGAACCAGGGGAGTGCAAGTTGGATGCTGCAGCAGAGAACCACACAGAGGCTGGCAGGTAACATCAGGCTAGGAGAGAAAGGAAAATGCAGGCACACAGCCACTCAAAACCATGATCTATCAAACCCCCATGTTGTTCACCAACCACTACAGAACAATCCCAAATATAAGACTTGACATTGTGCCATTCATTTTCAAACTATGGCATATAGATGCCAATGAATTCAATAAGTTCAGAAACTCTTTTATCTAAAGTTCAGCAAAAACTACCTTTGGAATCTACACTTGAATGTGATTGAGGCTGCCTGGTATCCAATCATAAATCAGGTAGTATGTTCTTGACTTTGAACTATCTGGGCCTTCTTGTTCCTAGGTGCTAGAGTTTGGAGGATCATCAATAATGAGCCCGAGAACAGTAGTTTGATTCCATTTGGACCAGCTTTTCTGTTGTGATCTTTGATTAGGTACTTAGTCCCTAATCAAGCACTCCCATGGCCCTGAGCATTTCCACACTAGTGTCTGTTCCAAGTCAGAGCCAGATTCGAAACAAAGCAAAACTAAGTACAGAATTAGCACTAATCCCAGTAACTGGTGACCTTAACCCTAGGCAGAATAAGGGTTATAGTTCACATACTCAACCAGTGTTAAAGTACCTACTATAGGCCAGGTTCTCTACTGAACACTAGGGATGTTGTACTTCGTGGACTATTCCTGGGAGATAAGTATATCTAGAGTACATCAATTACAATTTTGCATTGACTGTGGTGACTTTAGCCCAAGTCTAAATTCATTCCACTCTTCCCCAAATATTAGCTTATAACCAACAGGTCTGGGCTAAACCTCAATCCAACCCATAGCCAGATTCAGGCTGGGAGAGTCTGTGTACCAACTAAAAACCTGGAGGAATAATAGAAAGATTCTTAAAACCAATTCAAGCAATGTTGGGGATTGCCTGAGAAGCTGAAGGTGTCATCATTCTGTGAATGGCAACATGGAAGACAATTAATAAATGCCCCCCATCAAGATGGAAGCAGAAGAAAAGGCAAGCTTAGAGACAGCCCAGTGCATTTAGCACTGCTCAGGAGTGTACAGTGAGGTCTTCTGTGCACACATCAATCATTAAGGGAGGAAAGAATGGAGGCAGAACACAGATCCTGTAGGCAACTATGAGATCCTACAGATAGCAACAAGATCTAGAGAAATGCTTGCAAAACTCCCAAGAAGGGAATAGAAGGTTAAAGGTCAAGACATATGGAAAGATAAAAGAGATTTCATATACAAGACTTGGAGAATTACAATCTCAAGACTGGGTTTGATTGACGGGCTGGGTGAAGACCAGAGAGATGGCTCGGTGGGTAAAGGCACTTGCTGCCAAGCCTGATGATTTGAATTCTACCCCTGGATCCCACATGGTAGAAGAAGTGAACTGACTTCCAAAAGTTAACATCTGACCTTCTGACCTCCACTGATGTACTGTTGCATGCATGCAGGCATGCATGCCTACCTACACACCAAATAAATGTAAAATACACACATTTTTAAATGAATCTTCAGCATGTTTTTAAGATGTTTGACACGTGGCTTAGGATCAGGGAATTCTCTGGAGATAGCTAGAAAACTAAGAAGAGAGAGTCTGGCTATTTACTGGCCAGACTTCAAGCAGAAGGTCCTATGAGCAAGAGAGTAAGTGTTCACATTCAATTCAGTTTGGAAATGTTAATTAAGGCTCAGCTGCAAGGGGTTCATTCATTTATGTGTACTCAGAGCTTAGTCTTAATCCCTTACTAATACTCTGTGTGGGAGGAACAAGAGCACGGGGGACGTGAAGGAGGAGAAAGGCCAGAGCAAATGGAGAGGCTTCGCTAACCACTCCTGCCCATGAATGTGGCAATGAGGCCAGAGAATGTGGGGAACTTCCTAGATCTTACCAAGTTACTCTCAACTAATATAATAAGACAACCCTATAGTGTTGCCTTCTGTTTGTGACTAACTAAATGTTGAGAGAATTTATTCCCTGGGAAGACTTAAATAATGAGTTTTCCCCTTTCTATAAGGTCCTAATGACAAGTCAAAGTATAATTCCATCAAAGTCCACCTGGGGAAGCCAGTGAGTTTATTCAGCTTACTTATAGACTGTGTATGAGGAACTGTAGACAGGAGCATGGGTGACCCCAAAGCAGAACCGTGAAAGTCTGCACCAGCATGGATGATGCCACCCAAAAATGGTCACAGAGATAGAAGTCCCCTCTGCTAGCCTTCTCCAATCTATGTACTTCCCTATATGATAAGGCTACCCTTGCAATTAGGACAGAATTACAAACAGATAATAGACTGAGATCAGAGGCTAGAATCTCAGATGATGGTCCAATTGCCTTCCCAGCCCCTCTTTCTATGAGGGAACCCCAACAGTCAACAAACCCATCTGTAATCTTTTGCAATCAGGCACAGCTGATCCAATGAATCGGGAGGCTGATCTGCTCAGAGGACCACACTCTATCACAGGAAGTCACCTTTCTAGCCTCTAGTTTTCCCTCTCATCTTCAGGGAATTCAGACTACAGGATTGATAGATAATGCAGAGTTAGGTTGCAAGGGCTGGTTTCTAAGCCATTGAATTAAATCTCTGAGGAAGGATTTCTTCTCCAGGTTCTTTAAACTCCAGGAACATAGACCTGGCCATTGTATTCCAGTCCCACCTGGCTTTGCACTAGGCAAGATACAGGAAAAAGGATCAAGGAGAAGAACTAATTCACAGCAATTGAGGTTAATCCCACTCAAAGCCTCAGCCCATGTTCGCAGCTAATCCAGCTAGAGCAGCTTTCATGGGGAGCTCTGATAAACCCTTTAGCCTCGGCAACTCCACATTCATGAGGAGTGTCATCAATAGCTCAAGAGATCAGAAGCCTGTCAGGTTTGATAGGCATGTCATCCCAAACCATGTTACCCACCACCACCAACACCCCAGGGCAGAGCCTCCCAGACATGCCCAGCTAGCTCTGAATCTCACCTATTGGGTCTTTATGGTTTTAAACCAATCAATGCAGCTCTTGGAATTGTAAATCTCCCCAAAGTAATTTTGTGAGTGTGTGTGTGTGTGTGTGTGTGTGTGTGTGTGTGTGTGATTAACATTCCCAATGAGACTAGAGAATCTATAAGAGTTGGAATTGGGCCTTTGGTCCTTACTTATCAAAGTGCCGAGGATGGAGCATGACACAGTGAGGGAATTAGAAAAAGTTCTATGTGTGCATGCATGTGTGTGTGTGTGTGTGTGTGTGTGTGTGTGTGTGTGTGTGTGTGTCTGTGAGTACATGTGTCCATGTGTATGCATGTTTCTGTGTGTCTATTTGTGTGTCTGTGTGTGCATTTTATATAGGTAGGTATATGTATGTATATATGCCTATAGAGGACAGAGGCGTCTCCCTCAATTCCTCTTTGAATTATTTGAGACAAAAGTTCTTATTAAACATGGAGCTTGCTGATTCAACTAGACTGGCTGGCCAGCAAACCCAGGATCCTCCTCTCTTCAGGCCCCTGCCCCTACAACCCTAAGTAGGCCCTGCCATGCTGGACTTTTTATGTAGGTTCCAGACATTGAACACGGTTCCTAGTATTTGCACAGCAAGCATTTTGCTGGCTGAGCAAACTCCTGCCCTCTTGTTGGTTTATTAAAAACACCAACTCATAGATACCAGTCTCAATGGGTCCTCTAGAGAAATGAGAGTTGAGTGTTGGTTTCTCTGCTGTTTTCTTGGCTACCATGAGGCTGCTCCCTTAGCTTCTTGTTAGTCCATCTTCCAGATGGAGTTACAATTCTTCCTAATTCCATATCAGTCCTGGGCAAAACTCCATAGATTATGCTCAACTCCACTCTCATACCTCCATACTCTTATTAGGTAATTTTCCATTTTAACCATCTTTCTAAGAATAACCCAGCAGCCCTAAGTGCATTCTAATATCATGCCAGCAACACTGAATCTATTTCCAGAACTTTTGCCATCCCAAAGAAGATGCCACACCCATAGGCTACATATAACCCATCCTCCTGCCTCCCCAGTCCTGGTAACTTCTTATCTGCTTCAGGTCTCTATGATTTTCATATTCTAGGTATTTCATATAAAAGGGATAATAGCCATGCCAGTGGGTGTAAAATGATATCTCATGTTTCAGTTTGTATTTTCCTAATGATTCATGATATTGGATATCTTCGTTTATGCTTCTTGGCAATTTCATTTTTCTCTCAGAGTGTTTACTCAAGTCTTTCACATACTTTTTAATTTGCCTTGTTATTTTATAATTGATTGTGAGAAGTTTTTATATACTCTGTATAGTAACTCATTATTATATATATATGATTTGTGAATATTTTCTCTCATTGTGTGGATTGACTTCCTAGTATAATTTTTATTTATTAATTTTTAATTCATAAATACAAATACATTAAATATGAATACAAATTCATAAATACAAATGACATACAGTGTACCCCAAATCTTAAACTCATTTCTATATAGCCCCTTTTCCTATGGAACCCATCATCCCAATGTAGTCACACTAGCACCTAGCTATGGAGAATGCCTTTTATCCTTCTCACAACATCCAATCATGTAGCTTCTATTGTCTATCATCACTACCACCATCACCATCTTCATCACCACCATCACCATCGCCATCACTACCATCACCACCATCATCACCATTACCACCATCACCACCACCACCACCATCACCACCATCACTACCATCAATTGTAGCTTTAATCTTTTATTGTTAGTTTGTGATATGCTAGATTCTTTGACTAAAACTTTAGCTACTTCTCTCTTTTCTTCATATCAATTCTTAAAATTTTGCTGAACTCATCCCACTTAAAGTCAAAGAAACAAACTCAAGCTAGTAACATAGTGAAGGCCATTCTTATACTGACAACTCCCTCTTCCCATTGATGTTTATTTATATTTTCTTCATGAGAGGAATGTATGAGCTTATGCAAACTACAATTCAAAATGATTTTCCTCTAACTGTTAAAGGCCAGACATTCCTCAAGTGAATTACTATTAAGGATGGAAATTTCAGGCAAAAGACATGGTCTTTCAAAGTTGTTAGGGCCTGCAAAACTATTCATATAAGCAAGAGAAATCTTCAGACAAGTGTACTGACTACTTCATAGACAAAGAAAAGAAAGGTCCTTCCACCCATTCACCTCATCTGCTTCCCAAACTCCTTGAGCAAGGGAGGAAGTTTGCAAAGTCCTCCAGGCTCTGTGTGACCTCAATCACACAGCTACTGTATAGAGACCAGGTTTTCACTCTTAAAGACTGAACCATAAACTCACATACTGAATGCCAACCGTCAATGTGTTGGTATTTGGAAATGAGGCCATTTGAGGTGGTAAGAACTTGACAGATTGTTAGTCCTAGATCACCACCAAATGGGATTGGTGTTTTAAAATAAAATAGGGGGGGGGCATGGAAGTGGTCCCATTCCTCTCTCTTCTACCTCCTATTCAGGGCTTTTTTGATAAATAGATATAAAACAATGCCCCACACATAGGTCACCACAGCTGCCCCATTTTCTCAGTATTCCATTCTACCTTTAATGAGATGACAAAAGATTCAACCCATAAGTAGGCCAAGTAGGTACCAAGTCTACAAGCTTAGGCCAGTTACAGGATGTTTGCTTCTTTAGCATACTAAATTTGAGATTCTGTGCTGTTTTATTTGCTGTCCTGAATACCATTCCTATAATTTTCAGTTCTGTAGATGTACAGCAGCCAGTGTGATAGCCTGTAGCTGTCTTCTGTGCTGCTAACAGGCTGCAAGCTCGAGACCATCACCTGAATTCTCTTCACCTTGTTTCCTCCACCAGGGTCATGGTGGGAGTCACCCCTGCTGACTATGATTTTTGTTATGCAGAAATACAGGGGCATGGGATGAAAAGAAACTTTAATTCCAGTAATAACAAAGGCATGTAAGTTGGACTAACCCAGGCCCAGATTATAATTACAACCCAGAGATTAAAAAGTTTATGATACATGGTAATTTCAGACACAATATACAGAGTAATTCATGGTAATTTCAGACACAATATAAAGAGTAATTCAAGCCAAACACCCCGGAAACACTGTCTGTCCTATCCGTGAGGGAAAGAAGCTATGTGAGGTGAGGTTTGTGTTTGTTTTCTGTTTCTAAGTATACCTTCTCTTGCCCACATAATGCAGTCTGGATATAATCCACAGACAGTGCTGCTGCTGTGTGGGCTAAGAAGATCCAAGGATTTCAATGCTACCATAGTGTGAAACTCTTGACAAAGGAAATTCAGGAGAGAAGGTTGCTACCAGGATGATACCAAAACTTGAAAATGTCTGCCCCTTAAGTATTTGGTCAACTCTTGAATGTTGATGTAAGGTCTTGATGTAAGGTCATTCCATGAACCCCTGGGGAAAATTGAATGCTTGATATTAAATTAATCATTTCATTCCTTTGTTTATGTAGAGACAAGATCTCTGTAGCCCAGGCTGGCCTCAAACTCACTATCCAGCCAAGGGTGGCGTTTAACTATTCTTCTTCCTTCATCTACTTCCCAAGTGCTGGGATTATAGATGTGCACACACAGGCACTGAGCTCTGAACCAGGAGCTCCTTGTCTGCAGACAAGTACTGTATCAACTGAGCTATATATCCATGCCTGAACTTAAAAGACAATAATTAAGGCTTACTCTCATCATACTGGAAAGCTTGAGAACCATCAGGAACATCCCATCATTACTCCAGAAGACTTGAGGTGTGTCCAGCCCTTAGCCCCTAAGCTGGATGTAGCTAAGGATAGGCCTATGAAGGTAGCCCAACATAAAATCATAATCTTATATAAAATGCTGTGAGATTCTTAAAAAAATAAACAAAGAAACAACTCAAAACCCCTCAATGACACACTTACCAAGCGTGAACTTTTCAGGTGACATCATATCACAAGGTCAAAGGCTTGGCCACACTCTGACAGTAGTAGAAACCTATTCTTCATACAGGGAAACATGAATGCTTGACAATTTACCTAGTTGTGGAGAAAACCTTGGGGGAAGAAGTGATAACAACATAGAAGATCTACCACATGGCATCCATGATCCCAACACTATAATGGGCAAAGGAAGATGGCAAGAAGACCCCATAATAGCCCTAATGCTATCAGCAAACAGGAGCTCCAAAGAAATCACTATCTCTGTATTCAAAAACATAAAGGGGAAGAGGGAGATCTACAGAAAAAACACAAAAGAGCCAACAGGCAACTCCGGAAGGATTCTCATCATATGAAGTATGGAAGATTAATTACATGAAATTGATGGTAGATGGAAACCATATGAACAAAAAATAACAGACTTAAAGGAGATGGAAAAAAAGATTGTGTCTAAAGGAGAGAAGGATGCTGTGAAAAAATATGCAGAATCCTTGGTGACCTGTAGGACCAAGTACCCCAGTACCTCAATGCCCCAGGATAATCAAGTACCCCAGCACCTCAGTGCCCCAGAGTAATCAAGCACCCCAGCACTTTTGCATTTTGGAGCCCTGTTCAGAGTTGAGAGGAAAACAATGGAAAAAATGACTGGAGATGTTCCAAAGGTGATGGGAAGGTCACTTCAGAGATATAAAAATCACAGCAGAACCCCAAACAGCATGAACCTAAAGAAAAGCATGCATCAGAGTCAAACTGTTCAAATCAAGAGACGAATCTTAAAAGCAGCCAGGGAGAGTATGTGCAAAGGAAGCGGGGACACTAAATGATGGTGGCTGCTTCCCTGCCAGAGGAGACAGATGCAGCGGCCTATGGGGTGACACCAGGTGCCAAGGACATAGCACTGCTCATTCACAGTTCTGCCGGCAACAAAAATATGCTTTGAAGCAAAGACAGAATACAAATACTATTTCAATGCACATAAGTAAAAGGCTAATTGGCCTCAGAGAAGCAAGATAAATAGCAGAGGAAGTTGACCAGTTTTTGTTGTTGTTGGTTTGTTTTTGTTTTATTTTGTTTTTTAAGCAGGGAGACATCAAAACCATGATTCTGTAAAAAGCACACTGAATTGCTAGACTAGAGAGAAGGCAGGATATTTCCTTCTGATTTCGTTAGAAGACAGCTCCCAAACTACCAACAAACTTAAATGTCTTCTGGAAGTCAGCGTTTCTGGAGCAAGGAAAAGGTCTTGCATGCAACATGAAATATGTGATTCATAGAAGAAAAAGTTTATAAATCTCAACATTAATACTTAAAAGTTTTCAACAAGAGTGTTGAGAGACTGAAAAGAGAAAGCACAGACTGTAATAGAAGTTTGTACAAGTCAGATCTGATGAGAGGATATCCAGAATATATAAATAGCATTTAAACTCAAATAAACTAAGAACTTTAAAATAGTGAATTAAAAAATGGAATAGTTATTTCACCAAAGAAAACATGACTATAACAAAAAGGAAAAAGGAATAAATTAAGGAAGGAAGAAAGGGAGGGAGGGGGGACGGAGGGAAGGAGGGGGGAGGGAGGGAGGGAGGGAGGGAGGGAGGGAGGGAGGGAGGAAGGAAGGAAGGAAGGAAGGAAGGAAGGAAGGAAGGAAGGAAGGAAGGAAGGAAGGAAGGAAGGAAGGA
Organism: Mus caroli; assembly: GCF_978045245.1. Classification (NCBI taxonomy): domain Eukaryota; kingdom Metazoa; phylum Chordata; class Mammalia; order Rodentia; family Muridae; genus Mus; species Mus caroli. The sequence goes on from NW_028227268.1 coordinate 67,189,799, forward strand.
AATATGTGTAGCATTGTTACCCATTAGGATAGCATTGGAAATGTAAATGAAGAAAATACCTAATTAAAATAAAATTAAAAAAAAAGAAATATGCAAATCTAGACCTGGCTCACATCTGCAATCTCAGCTCTTGGGAGGCAAACACAAGCAGAGAATAGAAAGTTCAAGACCAGCCAAGGGTAAGTAGCCAGTTCCAGGCCACACAGGACTCTAAAAGCAGACAAAATGTGCATGGACACAGCATATTCAAATTATAGCCATCCCAGTCTTCTACTAAATGGGTGCCCTCATTCACTCTCTATTGTGATAAAACCTTGTCCAAAGCAGGTTAGGGAAGATCAGGTTCGTTTGGTGTATGCTTCTCCATCACAGTCCACCTTGAGGGACGTAAGGCAGGAACTCAAACCAGGACTGCAGAGGCAGGAACGGAAGCAGCAGCCATGGAGGAGTGTTTCTTGCTCACTTTAGGCTCATGTTCAGGAGGGGTGGTGCTGCTCACAGTGAACTGTGCCCTTCCACACCAATCATTAATCAAGAAAATGCTCCCACAGACTTGCCCACAGGCCAATCTGGTGGTGACATCTTCTCAACTGTGCTTCTCTCTTCTTGGATGACCCTAATTTGTGCCAAGTTGACACAATGGCAGTGACAACAAAAATCCCTAACCACCATGACATCCACTAGAGGGGCACGTAGTCTCTAAATAAATAAATAGGAAACAGCAGGCTCGATATAGGAGGAGGCAGCACGTGGCGTATACCTGCATCCTAGGGAAACCATTCCAAGTGATCACAAACATTCTGGTTTAAGATACACACACCATGTTTCTTACAGGTCTGGAAATGAGAAGACCAGACCCAAAATGTGAGCAGAAATTTTCTTCCTCTCCCAACCACTCTTGAGAAGGATCCTTCCTTACCTCTTCCTGGTCCTTGTCATCATTGGCAGTTGCTGGCATTCCCTTGGGTTACAGGTCTGTCCACAATTTTTACACATCTTCACATGGTGGCCTTCACTCGATTTGCTGATATCCAAACTTCTCTTTCTTTGTAAGACAGCTGTCACTGGATTTATGGCCCACTCTGTGCTAATAAAACCTCATTTCAGCCTCTCTATAAAGACCTTGCTTCCAAGACCAAAGGCCAAGATGGCAGCATATCTTTTAGAAAGGCACAAGGTAGAAGTACAGTCAGTTATGTAGGGTCCTTGAAAAGATAAAAATTGTTTAAGTTGTCTTTAAGTGGTAGGGCAGTGTTTTCTACAAAAACGCCAAATATGAGTACCACATCCATACACTGAGTGTTTGTATCTCTCCCAAACTCATATGTGATTTAAATTCATAATACGACTTTATTTGAGGGTTAAGAGCTAATGGCATTGTGAGGGTTAATGGCATGTGAGGTCCCCCAGAATGCAGTTGGTGCTCTTAGAAAGTACCAGAGAGAACGCTCTTTCCTTCTTCTTGCCATGTAAGGATACAATGAGAAGTTAGCATCTAAAACCGGTAAGAAAGATCTGGCCAAAAACTGCTTGTACTGGCCACTTAAGCTCATACTTCCAGCTGTGGGACAGTAAACTGTCAGCCAAGTGTCATTCAGTCCAGGACCCCAGCCTGTGGGATGGTACCACCCTCCTTTACAGTTATAGACTCGTAAGTCTATAATGAATATATGATAATACAGGAAGGGAACCTAGCAACCACATCTTGAACACAATAAACCTGTTTAAGGAGGATACATCATCAAATGCCCTGCAACTCGTACAAGGAACAAATGTGAACCCTCCCAGAATGATTCTCTGGTCTCTATATTCATAGTCAGTCTGTATCACACACAGAGTATTGATGCTTAAGGGAACGGATGTAAACAAAAGTTTCTGTGAACAACTGCAGCTTCCACCGGACCATCTGCAAGGCTGATTGACTGATTAGGAATGTCAGGGAGGTGAAGAGGTTGGAATGTTGCCAGTTTAAAGCCAGCATACCTTGGGCCATGTTAAGCCTCCTTCATAGCCATATATGGTCCTCCTATGAGTCACAATGACTCAACATCATTGTGACAAGTAGGTAAATCTTTTGGAATATAAAAGATAAAATAAAATCAACAGCAACAGCAACAAAATTTCCTAGTTTCCACCAACTAGAAAGCTAAAAATAGCCGGGCAGTGGTGGCGAACGCCTTTAATCCCAGCACTTGGGAGGCAGAGGCAGGCAGATTTCTGAGTTTGAGGCCAGCCTGGTCTACAGAGTGAACTCCAGGACAGCCAGGGCTATACAGAGAAACCCTGTCTTGAAAAACCAAAAAGAGAGAAAGAAAGAAAGAAAGAAAGAAAGAAAGAAAGAAAGAAAGAAAGAAAGAAAGAAAGGAAGGAAGGAAGGAAGGAAGGAAGGAAGGAAGGAAGGAAGGAAGGAAGGAAGGAAGGAAGGAAGGAAGAAAGAAAGAAAGAAAGAAAGAAAGAAAGAAAGAAAGAAAGAAAGAAAGAAAGAAAGAAAGAAAGAAAGACAGGAAGGAAGGAAGGAAGGAAGGAAGGAAGGAAGGAAGGAAGGAAGGAAGGAAGGAAGGAAGGAAGGAAAGAGAGAGCAAGCAAGCTAAAAATTCCCCAGAGGCTGTCTGATGCTTTGCTGTAACCCTCCTACCTAATATCTCTACTGATTCCCTCTTGATTTATGACTTCCATTGTTCTGGTCCTATTAAAACAAACAAACAAACAAACAAACAAAACAAAACAAAACAAAAAAACCCTTCATAGAACAGTTTCTAGGTTAGAACAAAGAATTTAGGATAACCTAAATCTGTGTTCCTGAGCCCACTGTTGCTTATATTTGGCTCCAAAGAAAAAAGAACTCAAAAGAACAAAAAGAAAAACTAAAAACAAACAAACAAATAAACCTAACTCTCAGCCTCTGTGAGGTAAGAGTTAGAGTTTTATGTTAGCAGCTGAATGAAAGCATAAGAGACTGGACTCAATTAGTGAAGGCTTACTTCCACTTGATGCATAAGGCCCCAGCCCTCCTCTTTCCCCCTTGAAACAGTCACCTCTTCATCTTGCATTCTCACAATGAAACAAAAATTAGCGCCTCAAAAGGCCAGATATTTTTTAATTGATTATTTTATTTATTTACATCCCAAATGTTGCCCCCCTCCCAGTCACCCCTCCCAGAGTTCTTCACCCCACCTCCCCTCCCTTTTACCTCTGAGAGGGTGCCCTCCCAGGGGCATCCCCCTTCCCTAGGGCATCAAGTCTCTACAGAATTAGGCACATCCTCTCCCACTGAGGCTAGACAAGGCAGTCCTCTGCTTCATAAGTGCTGGAGGCCATGGACCAGCCCATGTATGCTCTTTGGTTGGTGGCTTAGTCTCTGGAAGCTCCCAGGGGACCAGGTTAGTTGATACTGTTGTTCTTCCTATGGGATTGCAATCCCCTTCCCCTAACTCTTCCATAGGGGTCCCCAACCTCAGTCCAATGCTTGGCTCTAAGTATCTGCATCTGTCTCAGTCAGCTGCTGGTAAAGTCTCTCAGAGGACAGCCATGCTAGGCTCCTCCTGTCTGCAAGTACAACATAGCAATCAGTAATAGTGTCAGGGTTTGGTACCCGCCTGTGGCATGGATCCAAAGTTGGGCCTGTCACTAGACAGCCTTTCCTTCAGTCTCTGCTCCATTTTTGTCCCTGTATTTCTTTTAGACAATTCTGGGTCAAAATTTTTGAAGGTAGGCCTCCACTGGGGGGGGGGGGCTCTGTCTATCTACTGGAGATGGTCTCTTCAGATTTCATCTCTCTACTGTTGGGCATTTTGGCTAAGATCACCCCCATTGAGTTCTGGGAGCCTCTTACATCTCAGGTCTTTGGAACTTTCTAGAGGCTCTCCCCCACCCCCAACTCCTGGCAGCTGCATATTTCTATTCATTCTCCTAAAGGCCAGATATTTCATTGTTAATACTAAGAACGATGTCTTTCTCTTATGTCCTTTAGGCCTAACACAAGACCTTACTTTGCAATAACAAAAATAACAACCTGCCTTCTCCATGGTGGGGGTGTGGCCAGTCACTGTGAAAGAGTGTGTGATGGGGGAACCTATTTCCAGTGCAAGACTGAAGTGAAAATCAAGAAACTCTCCAATCAAGACAAACAGCGTCTCAACAGCAACATTTAAGAATCCGGTCAGCATACTGTGGCCCATAAGGGTGAACCCTAGAAAGCTTAATGGAGATTTTCTCTCAGGGCTGAACCCTAGGGTTACATCTTGAGTTTCTCCAAACAACAGCTTATTTTTTAAGGGATGTTTTTGTTTGGTCTGAAACAACCCAGAAGCCAAGGCCTCCTACGCAGGAATAACAAATGAATCCTCTGCCAGCATGCCCAGAAGGCTGCTTTTCCATCAAGGAAACATGAAGTCTCTCCTCTGGTAATAAAGCAGCCTCAAGGATTACAGCTTACCTTTTCCCTAAGTGAGAGCAGATGTCTCGGAGCAAGGATGCACTTAGCCAGCTGTGACAACTACCTGGTCGGCACCGGAAACAATAAAACAGGAGGCCAAAATTGAGAGTTTTATGTGTGTGTCATCCTTTATCCCATTTCCTTTCTGTATTCATAATTATCAAAAGCACATTTGTGGGCCGGGGAGAAGGCTCACTCAATAAATGCTTGCTCTATAAGTTCAAGGACTTGACTTTAATTCCCAGAACTAACATAGAAGCTAGGCTTCATGGCACACCTACTATGAAAGGAGAGGCATGTGGGTCCCCGGGGCTCAGGGGACAGTCTAGCATAATGGCAGGAGTGTGAGATTCAGCAAGAGACACTATCTCAAAAATAAAGAAATCTTCATAACACTCAAGGCTGGGCTCTAGTTTCCACACACATGTCCTTTCACTCATATCTGTGTGTGTGTGTGTGTGTTCACATGCACACGACACACACAAACACAATTAGAGAGGGGGGAAGGGGGAGGAAAGAAGGAGGGATGGAGGGGAGAACCAGCAGCACATTTTCCTGAGAGAAGCCATCTCTTTAATATACAACAAGCATCACACACTATATCAAGTACCTGTAATTTTTATTCATTAACTTTCATAGGAACTTTGCAAAGAAATATTTTATTTCCCTTTCTTTTTCTTTTTCTTTTTTTCTTTTTTCTTTCTTTTTTTTTTTTTTTTTTGAGTCTTTGAAACTCAGAGATGGGATGCATCTAGTTCAAGGTCACACAGCTAATTTTAGTGGTGGAAGACTAATCAAGATTTCTTTAAAGTCACAGAGGGGCAATTGCTACATGCCCCAAACAAGAGCATTAGACAGGTCCTTGTAGCATTAATTCTTTCATTTCATTTATTCCCTGTTGTCCTGTCTATGTACTCTTGCTGGTAATCTGCATCTTTGTTCACAGAATAATACTGAATATTATTCATAGAATGTTTTTACAAGTCAGTTCATTTGTACTGTAATAGGTTTGGGAATGAAATTTAATTGAAGTTTTAAATTAAAATCTTTTGGTCACTTAATGAATTGAAAATGAATCCAGGAACCAGCCACCTTCAGGGCCAGAGGACAGGTGTCCGCCCGGCCTGGGAATCTTCTGCCTCAGGTTCCGCGGGAGCCACCTTTGTTCCGGGACTCCGAGGCTGGCAGTCTGCAGGTGAGAGTGTGGACTACAGAGGCTAGTAGCTTCTGGGAGAGACTAGAGCCACAGAGCTCCTGAGGCTACACCATTTTCGGCTCCAAACAACCAGCCACCTTCAGGGACAGAGGACAGGTGTCTGCCCGGCCTGGGAGGCTTCTGCCTCAGGTTCCACTGGAGCCATCTTGGTTTCAGGACTCCTCAGAAAGTAGTCTACACAAGGGAGAGTGTGGACTACTGAAACAACGGCTTCTGTGACAGGCCAAAGCAACACAGCTTCTTGGAAATATCCTGTTTTGGGCCCTCATCTTCGGCCAGGAGGAGGTCCAAACACAAGATAACTGTGCACCTTCCCTGAAAGAGGAGAGCTTGCCTGCAAAGACTGCTCTGACCACTGAAACTCAGAGGAGAGAGCTAGTCTCCCATGTCTGCTGATAGAGGGTAACAAAATCACCAGAGGAACAATTTCTAAACAGAGACAACTATAACAACTAATGCCAGAGATTACCAGATGGCAAAAGGTAAACGTAAGAATCTTACTAACAGAAACCAGGACCACTCACCATCATCAGAACGCAGCACTCCCACTTCGCCCAGTCCAAGGCACCCCAACACACCCGAAAAGCTAAACCTGGATTTAAAAGCATATCTCATGATGATGGTAGAGGACATAAAGAAGGACTTTAATAACTCACTTAAAGAAATACAGGAGAACACTGCTAAAGAGTTACAAGTCCTTAAAGAAAAACAGGAAAACACAACCAAACAGGTAGAAGTCCTTATAGAAAAACAGGAAAACACATCCAAACAGATGATGGAAATGAACAAAATCATACTAGACCTAAAAAGGGAAGTAGACACAATAAAGAAAACCCAAAGTGAGGCAATGCTGGAGATAGAAACCCTAGTAAAGAAATCTGGAACCATACACGAGAGCATCAGCAACAGGATACAAGAGATGGAAGAGAGAATCTCAGGTGCAGAAGATTCCATAGAGAACATCTACACAACAATCAAAGAAAATGGAAAATGCAAAAAGATCCTAACTAAAAACATCCAGGAAATCCAGGACACAATGAGAAGACCAAACCTACGAATAATAGGAGTGGATGAGAATGAAGATTTTCAACTAAAAGGACCAGCAAATATCTTCAACAAAATTATAGAAGAAAATTCCCAAATCTAAAGAGATGCCCATGAACATACAAGAAGCCTACAGAACTCCAAATAGACTGGACCAGAAAAGAAATTCCTCCCGACACATAATAATCAAAACAAAAAATGCACTAAATAAAGATAGAATATTAAAAGCAGTAAGGGAGAAAGGTCAAGTAACATATAAAGGCAGGCCTATCAGAATTACACCAGACTTTTCACCAGAGACTATGAAAGCCAGAAGATCCTGGACAGATGTTATACAGACACTAAAAGAACACAAATTCCAGCCCAGGCTACTATACCCAGCCAAACTCTCAATTACCATAGATGGAGAAACCAAAGTAATCCACGACAAAACCAAATTCTCACATTATCTTTCCATGAATCCAGCCCTTCAAAGGATAATAACAGAAAAAAAAAACAGTACAAGTATGGAAACCACTCCCTAGAAAAAGCAAGAAGATAATTCTTCAACAAACCTAAAAGAAGACAGCCACAAGAACAGAATGCCAAATTTAACAACAACAATAACAGGAAGCAACAATTACTTTTCCTTAATATCTCTGAATATCAATGGACTCAACTCCCCAATAAAAAGATATAGACTAACAAACTGGCTACACAAACAAGACCCAACATTTTGCTGCCTACAGGAAACTAATCTCAGGGAAAAAGACAGAAACTACCTCAGAGTAAAAAGCTGGAAAACAATTTTCCAAGCAAATGGTGTGAAGAAACAAGCTGGAGTAGCCATTCTAATATCTAACAAAATCGACTTCCAACCCAAAGTAATCAAAAAAGGCAAGGAGGGGCACTTCATACTCATCAAAGGTAAAATCTCCCAAGAGGAACTTTCAATTCTAAATATCTATGCTCCAAATACAAGGGCACCCACATTCATTAAAGAAACTTTAGTAAAACTCAAAGCACACATTACACCTCACACAATAATAGTGTGAGACTTCAACACACCACTTTCACCAATGGACAGATCATGGAAACAGAAACTAAACAGGGACACAGTGAAACTAACAGAAGTGATGAAACAAATGGACTTAACAGATATCTACAGAACATTTTATCCTAAAACAAAAGGATATACGTTCTTCTCAGCACCTCATGGTACCTTCTCCAAAACTGATCACATAATTGGTCACAAAACAAGCCTCAACATATACAAAAATATTGAAATAGTCCAGTGCATCCTATCAGATCACCATGGACTAAGGCTGATCTTCAATAACAAAATAAATAATAGAAAGCCAACATTCACGTGGAAACTGAACAACACTCTTCTCAATGATACCTCGGTCAAGGAAGGAATAAAGAAATAAATTAAGGACTTTTTGGAGTTTAATGAAAATGAAGCCACAACATACCCAAACTTATGGGACCCATTGAAAGCATTTCTAAGAGGAAAACTCATAGCTCTGAGTGCCTCCAAAAAGAAACTAGAAAGAGCACACATTAGCAGCCTGACAACACACCTAAAAGCACTAGAACAAAAGGAAGCAAGTTCACCCAAGAGGAGTAGAAGGCAGGAAATAATCAAACTCAAGGGTGAAATCAACCAAGTGGAAACAAGAACTATTCAAAGAATCAACCAATCGAGGAGCTGGTTCTTTGAGAAAATCAACAAGATAGATAAACCCTTAGCCAGACTCACTAGAGGGCAGAGGGAAAGCATCCTAATTAACAAAATCAGAAATGAAAAGGGAGACATAACAACAGATCCTGAAGAAATCCAAAACACCATCAGATCCTTCTACAAAAGGCTATACTCAACAAAACTGGAAAAACTGGATGAAATGGACAAGTTTCTAGACAGATACCAGGTACCAAAGTTAAATCAAGATCAGGTTAATAATCTAAACAGTCCTATATCCCCTAAAGAAATAGAAGCAGTCATTAATACTCTCCCAACCAAAAAAGGCCCAGGACCAGATGGGTTTAGTGCAGAGTTCTATCAGACCTTCAAAGAAGATCTAATCCCAGTTCGTCACAAAGTATTCCACAAAATAGAAACAGAAGGTACTCTACCCAACTCATTCTATGAAGCCACAATTACTCTGATACCTAAACCACAAAAAGACCCAACAAAGATAGAGAACTTCAGACCAATTTCCCTTATGAATATCAATGCAAAACTCCTCAATAAAGTTCTTGCTAACCGAATCCAAGAACACATCAAAACAATCATCCATTCTGACCAAGTAGGTTTCATCCCAGGGATACAGGGATGGTTCACCATCAACGTAATCCAGTATATACACAAACTCAAAGACAAAAACCACATGATCATCTCGTTAGATGCTGAAAAAGCATTTGACAAAATCCAACACCCATTCATGATAAAAGTCTTGGAAAGATCAGGAATTCAAGGCCCATACCTAAACATGATAAAAGCAATCTATAGCAAACCAGTAGCCAACATCAAAGTAAATGGTGATAAGCTGGAAGCAATCCCACTAAAATCAGGAACTAGACAAGGCTGTCCACTCTCTCCCTACCTATTCAACATTGTACATGAAGTCCTAGCCAGAGCAATTCGACAACAAAAGGAGATCAAGGGGATACAAATTGGAAAGGAAGAAGTCAAAATATCACTTTTTGTAGATGATATGATAGTATATATAAGTGACCCTAAAAATTCCACCAGAGAACTCCTAAGCCTGATAAACAGCTTCAATCAAGTAGCTGGATATAAAATTAACTCAAAAAAGTCAATGGCCTTTCTGTACACAAAGGATAAACAGGCTGAGAAAAAAATTAGGGAAATAACACCCTTCTCAATAGTCACAAATAATATAAAATACCTTGGCGTGACTCTAAGTAAGGAAGTGAAAGATCTGTATGATAAGAACTTCAAGTCTCTGAAGAAAGAAATTAAAGAAGATCTCAGAAGATGGAAAGATCTCCCATGCTCATGGATTGGGAGGATCAATATAGTAAAAATGGCTATCTTGCAAAACCAATCTACAGATTCAATGCAATCCCCATCAAAATTCCAACTCAATTCTTCAACGAATTAGGAAGGGCAATCAGCAGATTCATCCGGAGTAACAAAAACCTAGGATAGCAAAAACTCTTCTCAATGATAAAAGAACCTCTGGTGGAATCACCATGCCTGATCTAAAGCTGTACTACAGAGCAATTGTGATAAAAACTACATGGTACTGGTATAGTGACAGACAAGTAGACCAATGGAACAGAATTGAAGACCCAGAGATGAACCCACACACCTATGGTCACTTGATCTTTGACAAGGGAGCTAAAACCATCTGGTGGAAAAAAACGACAGCATTTTCAACAAATGGTGCTGGCACAACTGGCGGTTATCATGTAGAAGAATGGGAATTGATCCATTCCTATCTCCTTGTACTAAGGTCAAATCTAAGTGGATTAAGGAACTCCACATAAAACCAGAGACACTGAAACTTATAGAGGAGAAAGTAGGGAAAAGCCTTGAAGATATGGGTACAGGGGAAAAATTCCTGAATAGAACAGCAATGGCTTGTGCTGTAAGATCGAGAATCGATAAATGGGACCTCATAAAATTGCAAAGCTTCTGCAAGGCAAAAGACACCGTCAATAAGACAAAAAGACCACCAACAGATTGGGAAAGGATCTTTACCTATCACAAATCGGATAGGGGGCTAATATCCAATATATATAAAGAACTCAAGAAGATGGGCTCCAGAAAATCAAATAACCCCATTAAAAAATGGGGCTCAGAACTGAACAAAGAATTCTCACCTGAGGAATACCAAATGGCAGAGAAGCACCTGAAAAAATGTTCAACATCCTTAATCATCACGGAAATGCAAATCAAAACAACCCTGAGATTCCACCTCACACCAGTCAGAATGGCTAAGATCAAAAATTCAAGTGACAGCAGATGCTGGCAAGGATGTGGAGAAAGAGGAACACTCCTCCATTGTTGGTGGGATTGCAAGCTTGTACAACCACTCTGGAAATCAGTCTGGCGGTTCCTCAGAAAATTAGACATAGTACTACCGGAGGATCCCGCAGTACCTCTCCTGGGCATATATCCAGAAGATGTCCCAACCGGTAAGAAGGACACATGCTCCACTATGTTCATAGCAGTCTTATTTATAATAGCCAGAAGCTGGAAAGAACCCAGATGCCCCTCAACAGAGGAATGGATACAGAAAATGTGGTACATTTACACAATGGAGTACTACTCAGCTATTAAAAAGAATGAATTTATGAAATTCCTAGCCAAATGGATGGACCTGGAGGGCATCATCCTGAGTGAAGTAACCCAATTACAAAGGAACTTGCACAATATGTACTCACTGATAAGTGGATATTAGCCCAGAAACTTAGCATACACAAGATATAAGATACAATTTGCTAAAAGCATGAAACTCAAGAAGAATGAAGACCAAAGTGTGGACACTTTGCCCCTTCCTAGAAATGGGAACAAAACACCCATGGAAGGAGTTATTGATACAAAATTTGGAGCTGTGATGAATGGATGGACCATCTAGTGATTGTCATATCCAGGGATCCAGCCCATAATCAGCTTCCAAACACTGACACCATTGCATACACTAGCAAGATTTTGCTGTAAGGACCCAGATATAGCTGTCTCTTGTGAGACTATGCCGGGGCCTAGCAAACACAGAAGTGGATGCACACCGTCAGCTATTGGATGGGTCACACGGCCCCCAATGGAGGAGCTAGAGAAAGTACCCAAGGAGCTAAAGGGAACTGCAACCCTATATGTGGAACAACAATATGAACTAACCAGTACCCCGGAGCTCTTTTCTCTAGCTGCATATGTATCAAAAGATGGCCTAGTCGGCCATCACTGGAAAGAGAGGCCCTTTGGACTTACAAACTTTATATGCCCCAGTACAGGGGAACGCCAGGGCCAAAAAGGGGGAGTGGGTGGTTAGGGGATTGGGGGGGTGGGTATGGGGGACTTTTGGGATAGCATTGGAAATGTAAACAAGGAAAATACCAAATTTAAAAAAAAAAAAAAAGCAAAAGCTTACAGGGAGAGAAAATAGGACACAGACAAAAGAAAAAAAAAAAGAAAGAAAGAAAAAAAGAAAGTGAATCCCGGTGCTCACGCGCCTGTAATTTGAGCACTTAGGATGTAGAGGTAGGAAGATCAGGAGTTCAAGCTCAGCCTCAGATCCATACTGTGTTCAAGACCAGACTGGGCTCTAGGAGATTATAAAACCAACACACACTTGTATCCTTTTCATATGTGGAAAAAAAATACACCATAAAGCAAAAAGGGCACCACTAAGTTCAGCCTGGGCTCTGTTGCCTACCAAGTGTCTGGGTCTACAGCCCAGACACTTTTCTAAAGAGAGAACTGAGCAAGATCTGGAAAGTCAAGGTCAAGTTGGTCAGAATCCAACAGAGCTGCCTCCAGAGGCAATAGAAAGACTGGAGCAGCTGGATCCCCTCAGGGTTACCACCAACTCCTTCCACAGTTAGGTGATAGCCAAGCTCCCTTCAGTTCCATCAGAAGCTGGTAGGCCACATGTGCTCAAAGCACCATGAAACAGAAGACCATCAAGTGACACACAGCCCAGCAAGTAACACACACTGCCTTCCCATTCTGGGTGTTATGGGAGGTGGGAGATTCTCTTTCTTGCCTGTTCTCTGTCACCAACCAGCAGCAAGTTTGGAGGCAAATTATAGAAACATTTTGAACACTGGGGACCCCCACTATTTTTTTTTTTTTTTTTTTTGCTTTTTGAGACAGGGTTTCTCTGTGTAGCCCTGGCTGTCCTGGAGCTCACTTTGTAGACCAGGCTGGCCTCGAACTCAGAAATCCGCCTGCCTCTGCCTCCCGAGTGCTGGGATTAAAGGCGTGCGCCACCACGCCCGGCAGACCCCCACTATTAATAAAAGAATTAACTATGCAGGGTGCTGTGTACCCGCAAACCCAGGACACCGAGTCAGGAGGATCACATGATCATAAAATTAAAGAAAGCCTAGATTATTCCATAAGAGCCTGTCTCGAAAAAAAGGGGAAAGAAAATAAGAGAATAGTGGGAAGGCAAGGGTGGAGATAAAAGAGGAAAACAAAAAGAGGAAGGGGAAGAGGAGGAAAAGCAGGAGGAAGAGGAAAGAGAAAGAGGAAAGAGAAGGGCAGATGGAAGAGGTTTTCTTCATTTTATTCCATAATTTCTCCCCTATCTAAAACTCTACATTTTACTTTATCTTGAATATTTATGTATTTTCTCTAAATTTTACTGTTTGAAATTTGAAACAAGCCTCTATTGTCCCTTTATTTGTCTTCAATATAGCACAAATACAATATGCTTCTCAGAATCTAAGATTTACAAACATAGCGACTGATTATCCTATCAACCTACACATGTTTCTTCCTGGGGCATAAATCCATTCTTTAATTCCAATTTAATAGCAAGAAGGGGCATGATGCTTGACAGAGGCATTCTAGCCCAGGCTCTGGCCCATGGGATACACAGCGTTGGACAGTCTGATTCGGTCTTTGTTTCTAGACATCGATAACTATTTTCAGTCTCTCCTAATTTGGGGTTCCTGCAGGGATAAGATGATCTCACAGATGAGGAAACATTTGAAAGACTGCCACCCCAAGTCCAGCCTGTTCGAAGATCTCTGCCATTGTCAAGTGATATCAGAGACCTGAAGCCAGTTCTAGAGTATGATGTAACTTGTCAGCTGACCTTGGACTCCTCGGTCTCTCTTGGCCTGTTGCCTCATTTGAATGATAAACCCATTTAGAGCCCTTTCATCACCAAAATTACACACTTCTGAGATTGATTTATTGTCAGCTACAATTATCCTTACCCACCACACATCAGACAGGATCATAGAAAAGGAGATAAAAAGAACCAGGACCAAAGAGGAGGAACACTGGAACCGGATGAGAGTTCTGGGTTTGTGTGTCAGCTGTGCGGTGTGCAAGGTCTGTTCCTCAGAGTAACTGTCTGATGTACCGTCTCCTCCTCTGTAATGTCTCCTCTGGGGTCCATGTGCCTCAGAGACTTGGAACTCACTGTCAAGATCTGACCAATGAACAGGCTCCTTTACTCCTAACAGAATAATTGACTCCAGGTTTGTCACTCTAACAAAATGGTCCAGTGAAGCCAATCTTCTTGGTTCTGGTGAGACCATGATAATGTGTTTGTGCCCAACAGCACTGCCCACCATAGAGATGGTGGCCTGAGGCCACTGGGGGCTGGCTGTCTCCTACTCAGGAAGGGGCTTCTTGAAACTGAAATCCCCTCAGAAGAAGACAGAGATGATGAAGACCACTGACATATTCATCCAGGTGTCTAGGCAGCAATACCCAATGTCACAGAAGCCAGATCTGTGTTTCTCTCTCCTGCCCCTGAAGAACTTCTCACTGATACACAAAAATTTTGAACTTGCCCATATAGAGTTCGGGAACTTCCCCCACAGGTGCCTTTGGGACCTCTGAAGCAATGCTGGAGTAGGTCGCAATAACTGCAGGGCTGAAGGACCCTGGGGCTCCTTTAAAACAAAGCAAGTTCTTTCTGTGTCTTTTATCTATTGAGCATTGCATGAAGTTTGCTTTGAAGGCAATTTTCAAGGATGGTTGACCTCGGAGTTCCCTGAAGACCCCTTTCTGGAATCTAAAAGAACTATCTCAGCCTTACCTGTCCTAGAATAAAGGACAAACTCAAAGGACAAGAGAATGTGGGTTGAGAAGGAGGGGCCCATAGGCAGCTGGAGAGACTCTCATAAATTAAAAAAAAAAAAATAGCAGGAGCCGAAAAGACAGCTCAGTGAGTAAAAAGAGCTTGCTTTAAAACATGAGGACCAGAGTTCATATCCCAGCATCCACATAAAAACTGGACAGGGCCCTTGACCCCCTCCTCAGGCTTCCCTGTGTATATATCAGTACATACATGCAACACACATTGTAGTGGGTTGGGCCCAATGTTGTTTGTATTCTACTGTAAGACACTGAGGGAACCCTTCCTCACCCCCAGTTGGTTCTGAATGGTAAATACAGATGTTGGCAGCCAATGGCTGAGCAGGGCAGACAGAGGTGGGAATTTTAGGAGTCCAGGACTTGGGACCTGGAGGAAGAGAAGAGGAGAGACACCATGCCTGAGGAGAGTACAGGACAGAGAGGCATGGTTTCTATGTGAAGGAGTCAGGAGAATGAGGGCCAGCTGGGCAACCCTCTAGGTCCAGAGCAGCCAAGATAGAACACAGAATCTAGTAAATAATCACTCAAGATTAACCATGCAGAGACTAGATAATGGCCCAACTGTTGAATTGTATAAGACATATTAAAATTAAAGACGGTTCGTGTGTCTCTTTCATTCGAAAACACTGAGGCAGGTAGCAAACTGACAAGATTTATTAATTAGCCATTTAACTCAACAACACATACACACAACACACACACAGTAAATCAATCAAAAAAGACAGCACTGCCGAACCCCCGATGTTGGATTAACAAGAAATTTTGATATGTTTTAATAAGCTCTATGGTGCTTGCTATATTAGTTAAGATTTCCATTGCTGTGACCAAACAATTGACAACAAGCAACTTAAGCTAGGGAGAATTTATTTGGGCTCATAGTTGGAGGTGACACAATCCATCACATCAGAGAAGTTAAGATGACTGGAGTAGAGGCAGCCGGTCACATTCTGTCCTCAGTCAGGAACAGAGAGCAACGGAGGCAGATGCTTAGCTCACTTCCCACTTCTTTCATTCAGCTGAGGACCACAGGCCACGGGCTGGTGCTGTCTATACGTAGGGTGGTTTAAGATTTCCTCAGAGCGCCTTTGAGCCAGGCAAGCTACATTCACCAGATAAATGGAAAACAATGACAACAATAAAACCTTTTCCCTCCTGAGTCCACAGCGACTCTAAGTGGGTGTGATCTGTGTGCTATTACAGGGCAAGCTTAATGTGCATGTGCACACATGTGGCAGCCAGGATACAGGACCAGAGTTGTCAGGTAGAATCTTTCTTGAAGGTTGAAAATATCTGATCTACCAGGAAAACACCATGTCAGAAGGAAGGGTCACTGTGTGTGTCTATGTGTGCGTGTACATCTCTGTGTGTACACATGTGTATGTAATGTGTGCATGTATATATATGCATATATACACATATATAGTGTGTATATATGTGAGTACACATATGTATATGTGTGTGTATACACCAGTCACTGTCCCACATTCTTCTCCTTTAATGATAAGTCAATTTCCCCCTATGTGTCTCTTACTTTCCTTCTAAAGAGAAAGAATACTACATTACTACTGATATTTACTGTGCTCAACCAACAGAGAAATAAAATGTTCATGGCCTGTTAAACCAATGTTAACCCTCTGCACACTCCATCTTAGACTCTGTTGTGACAAATCAGGCTTTGGAGAGGCTCTCATGCTCCTACCAAGGCAGGGGGCCACTGCCTCTTGCTTCACAGAACCCATCCCCTCTTCTCTGATTCACTGAATGCAACTGACATCCAAGCAACTGGTTCATTCATTGGCTCAATCATTCATCCACCCATTCATTCATTCATTCATTCATTCATTCATTCCCTCACTCATTTGTCAGATAAGAGTATGTAAAACCTAAAATTGTGCTTAGTCTCAGAAATAAAAGGTTGTTCCACCCTCAAGTTCACAGCTAATTTGGGAAGGGGCTATTCATTATTTGATGATACATTCTTCAGTTCATTTGCACAAGAACACCAATGGTCTCATTTGATCTTTATGACCAAGACAGTTATTCTCTTTAATAAATAAGGTCACTGAGGATAGAAAAGATTGAGCTAGAGCAAAAGTAAGGTATCAAACAGATCCGACTACCGAAGTCAAAAGGGTGGAGACCCCAGGATAAAATAGCACAATGGAACAGAATTTAAAATATACCAGAATTCTTTGTTTATGGTGGAAGAGAAGGAGGCAGCCTGTAGTAGTGAGAGCCAGGCCTGACGGGTCTCTCTCCATGTTAGCACAAGGCTGCCATTGTTCTTAATAATGAGTGTTTTATATGAGGCCACAATCTTGTGACTGGCCCAGGCTCTCTAACTCCTCCATGCTGAGGAGTTCTCTAAGATCTGGGCTTTATTTTTCTCCTGTTCCCTTCCCACTCACATTAATCCGGCCCTCTTCCCAATCAGTTTCTCTTCTAATTTACTGTTTTTTTTAAAAAACACTATTTTTATTTATTCTTTGACATTTTCATACATGTATACAATATATATTGAACACATTTACTCCTCACTCATTCCCAAACCCTTAGGTTTCCCTCTCACATCTCCCTACTAAATTTAGGTCACTTATTTATTTGTTTATTTATTTACTTATTTATTTAATTTACTGAGTCCAACTTAGTGTTGTCCATCTGCACATGGGTGTGGATTCATCCACTGAGGGATAGGTCATCCACCAGAGATCATGTCCCCAAAGAAAAATGACTCTCCCTCCCCAAGCAGCCACCAACGACAAATATCTCTTCAGCTAGGGGCCTACAGAATCCCTCCTGCGCTCCATCATGGCATTTTTAACTGGCTTGATCTTATGCAAACAGCCATACATACTATGATTTCATGTGTGTGTAACATCTATGTCATGGGTGTGGGATTTTTTTTAGCACCGTCAAAGACAAACTAGAATGGCAGGTCACCCTTCCCAGCTTAATAATCATGTTTGTTCTCTCACATTCTGTCCCCAGAGCCAAAGGTCAAATTGGTCCCATTTAACACAGGAGAACTTTGAGGAAGCTAAGAGCCTGGTATACAAGGTTGGGCCAACTTGAACTCACTCCAAAAGATCCCAAAGATCAGGCCGATTAATGTTCTATCATGGAAGGAGGAGGGAATTGCAACACCCCGCCCACCACTCCCTGAGGATCCTCAGGGAGTTAAGGATCTATCAGAGTTAATGGTTGCTAAGGGGTGGGACAGACATTTTCTTCAGTGGTGTAACTGCTCGAAAGTTGTCTATGCTCTTTTGTAACTAAGTTTGTTCAGGTGATTCAGTGGCTTCTTACTCTTCACTCCCCAAGTTTTGTTTGTCCCTTCATTCTTTGCCCTATGCTTGAGGAAAAGCAACGGGAATGAATATGGCTTCACTATCACCAAGTTTCTGCAATGCTAGGGGCAGTTGGAGCAGAGAAAATTTGAGGTACAAAAATCAATTTGAGGTATTGGGTTTTATTTTTTCATTTATTTATTTATTTATTTATAATTCATATTTTACACTCACTATTCCATTCCACACCCCTCCCCACCCACCCTTCTGACTGCTCCACATCCCACACCTCCTCCCCACCCCACCCCGTCTCCACGTGGGTGGCCCCACCCCCAACTCCACCTGACCTCTAAACTCCCTGGGGCCTCCAGTCTCTTGAGGGTTAGGTACATCATCTCTGAATGAACACAGAACTGGAAGTCCTCTATTGAATGTGTGTTGGGGGCCTCATATCAGCTGGTATATGCTGCCTATTTGGTGGTTCAGTGAGAAAGATCTCGGGGGTCCAGATTAATTAAGACTACTGGCCCTTCTCCTCAGCTTCTTTCAGCCTTCCCTAATTCAACAACAGGGGTCAGCAGCTTCTGTCCACTGGTTGGGTGCAAATAAGTGCATCTGACTCTTTCAACTGCTTGTTAGGTCAGAGGTCAGTCATGATAGATCCCTTTTTGTGAGCCTTCCATAACCTCAGTAATAGTTTCAGGCCTTGGGACCTCCCCTTGAGCTGGATCCCACTTTGGGCCTGTCACTGGACCTTGCCTTCCTCATGCTCCTCTCCATTTCCATCCCTGCAATTCCATGCATGTCCTTTTGGGTTTTAGATCAGGTCGAGAAACCCCACTTTCTTCAATCCAAACGGTAACATATTATCTGGACTACTACACCTGGCTTGCTGTCAATTTTGAGGTATGGAATTCTGGACCAGATGTGGTCACATTTTGTGTATAGTCTCACATTTTTCTCTTCTTTGCATGGTAACTCTGGAGAGTTATGGATCTCTGTAAGCATCAGCTTTGACTCCCACAACAAAGAGGAAGCTAGGGCATGCCCCGGCCTCGAGAGAAAGAGTGAATGAGACAGTTCACACACAGAAGTTCTCATTACTATGTTAATGTGATTGTTGTCATGATCGTGGTTCCATCTATAAAACCACAGGGGACTGAAGATAATGTAATCAGAGAAAGGAAATTGATCGGGAGACACAGATCCTTCTTCATTTATTTTACTCTGTTTTATTTTTTTTATTGCATAACCCTAGGGGGCCACTGAGTTTTTTGTGTCTGGACAAACAGACTGACATAAAACTTTTTTGCCTTGTTGCTTTATGACCTTTCAGGGAGAGTTGCTAGATTCGAGTGAAATCATAATTAAGATGTGTTTCATGCAAATAACAATAAACTTAGTATGTAAGAAGAGATGTCTGGTGCAAGTCCCTGATGAGACAGGAAAGCCTCTCTTGGCTGACAATGAACTTTCTCTCAGTTTAAATATCCTAGTGACCATGGGCAGATCCATAGTTCACAGAAGAATAAACAACACTCTTCTTTAAACCCTCTTTTTAATAAAAGGCCAAGGCTAGTGGAGTGTTCTCAGCAAGCCCTCAGAGGCTGTTCTGTGTAAAGATTCACTGTTCCTTCATGTAGTTTGGGGAACATGGTTGTCAAGCTGAATGGGACCTTCTCTTGTTATACCATCCAGGACTGTCCCATACAAGATGAGGAAAGCATAGCTCTTAGTTCTGTAGTGGTTTGAATGAGAACACCAACTCCCATAGGCCTCTATATGTGAATGTTTGGTTCCCAGTTGATGGAATTGTTTAGGAAGTATTTGATGTGGCCTTCTTGGAGGAAGCGTGTCACTGAGGGTGTGCTATGAGGTATCAAAAGTCCTTACCAAGCCCAGTGTCACTCACTCTCCCTGCTTGCAACTTTTGGATGAGAGGCAAGTTTCAGCTACTGCACCAGCCTCACACCTACCTGTTTGCTACCATTCCCCACACCCCACTCATCTTTTGAAACTGTAAGCAAGCCCCAATGAACCACTTGTTTATGAGTTGCCTTGGTCATGATGTCTCTTCACGGCAATAGAACAGTACTAAGACAATCTCCTACCCACCCAATGTCAGCCATTCTTCTTCCCTGGATTTATCACTAGACCAACTAGATTCTGAATGTCCCTGCCAGGAAGTGCAATAGTCCTCAGGTGAAGACCTACTTCTGAAAAAGAGTCACAGAAATGGTCTAGAGTCACTTCAGGTCTTAGGGTGGCTTCTAGAAGCATTCTGGTCCATCACCCTCCCACCTCTCATCTGACTGTAATCCATTTTCAGGTGCCATAAACAAGCCCAAGTCTATGCACCAAAGAAACACAGAAGGGACCACAAAGGGCCAAGCTCTGTCCTTTGGGACCTTTGAGCCTCCAAGCATAGCATGCCTGCTGTCCTCTTGAACTCTCAGCAGCTGTCATCAACACATAAGCTCTCCATAGTATTGGGCCCATTAGTGTTCCATCACAGAATGGGAGGGACTTATGAAGCCCCACTCCTCACTGGGGACCTACTGGAAATTAGTTGTTGCTAAGGGAAAGAGAGACATGTGCTCCATTGTTGTACCCAATCATAAGTTGTAAGATGAAATCAGAGACTGGGGAGATGGCTCAGACAGTAAAGTGCTTGTTGGATAAGCATGAAGACTCAAACTTGATTCCCAGAACCCAGTGAAATCCAGACCTGTGCTTTACCATTTCAACATTAGGGAAGAGGATATATAGGCAGATTGCGTTGATTTTTCCAGCCAACCAGTACAGTCTACATGGTAAACTTCAGACCAATGAGAGACCCTGACTCAAAAAAAAAAAAAAAAAAAAAAGATGAAAGACACCAGAAGAATGACAACTAAGGTCTAAGGTTGACCTCTAGCCTCTAACTACACACACGTGTGTATACATGAGCACACACACACACACACAAAGATTAAAAAGGTCATCACATGGTAACTGTTGATGTTGCGAAACAATGGCTAGATTCATGGGCTCTCATTCCTGTATCCCCATTACACTGTATCATCCTCTGATGGCATGATATGAACCAAGTGTGCACCACATATGTCCTCTGCAACAAACTCATCCCTGAAACATACCAGATGGCAAGAAAGAAGGCATAAGGAAGAGAAAGGCAGCAGGAAGAAAGACAAAAGTAGGCAAAAATCAAGTGAGTTCTACATTTTTCAAAGCATCTGACATCAAATTCCCTATTAGAAACTCAGAGAGCTGCAGTGTAAGACCTGTTAATCCCATTTCACAGATGGGAATAGCAAGTCCAACAGTACTTGGTTCTTCCCAGAGAGTGATTGAGCAAAGGGTTTGCCTTACATACTGGATACCAAAAGCACAGGACATTCTTGTCCTCAACATGCTGGTAACAGCAGTGACTAGAGGCATCACTCTGTAGAAAACTGTGTGTGCATCAGCACATCACAATCAGAACCAATTGGGACTATAAAAGGGCATACAGTTACCAGACATGATGGCACACACTTTTAATCCTAGCACTCTGAAGGCAGAGGCAGGTGGATCTCTGTGAGTTTTAGGCCAGCCAAGGCTGCATGGTAAAACCACTACAAGAAAGAAAGAGAGAGAGAGAGAGAGAGAGAGAGAGAGAGAGAGAGAGAGAGAGAGAGAGAGAGAGAGAGAAGACCACCACAGACCACCACATCTGGTTAAAGTAATCAAAATGGACTTCTTATGTCTAGGGAAGGAGAATGAGTTCCAGGAAGCTTGGCAACATTTCAGATTCACTCAGATCTGTCGACAATTCCTGAATCCCTGTACAAAGGACCCTCCAGGTACAAGTGTGTACATTCTTGCAGGAATACTTGTTTGTTTGGACTTTTCATAATCTATACCCACTAAAAGAGAGGGAAAATATCCGTCATCTAACAAACATTTGGGTGGTGTTCAGTAACAGGCAGAACTGTGTCCTGGGCCAATTTCTATTCTAGGCATAGCTAGTGACTCATTGGTGACCTTGAATGAGCAGAGGTGACCTCTATTCTTTCAGCAAGCTTCTACTCCTGAGGACCCAACATGTCACAAGCCACATCACTCCTGACAAAATTTCTCCAGCTGCCATAGCCTGAGATGGGGCCTCTGGATCCCTATCTAGCCTGCCTCATACCTTCTGATTTAGACATACCTACCCCTCAGGATGAAGCCACAGACAAGGATATGAGACCATGACCTGGCCCAGCCACTAAATTTAAACCCTTCTGATTTCCTGTCCCACAGCTAATGAGCACTGGGGTGTGACTAGAGAGCAACATGCCTCAAGATATCCATTATGACAGGCTTGCATGATTGTGTCTCAGCTAGAGCTGCTGGAGGACAGAAAATGCCCAGAATGTTCTGCAACTTCCAAACAAAGAAGGGATACATGACTCAGAACGCAGTATCACACCAGTGAGAGCCAATGTTAGATTTAACAGAAGAGGTTGGATGCTGGAGAAATTCAGCAGTTAAGAACACTGCTCTTCTGGTTTACCAGAAACCATAAAATGTGGCTCACAATTATCTGTAACTCCAACTTCAGGAGATCCAACACCTTCTTTTAGACTCTGTGGGTACCTCCACATGTGATGCACATCCACACAGACACTCATACACAGAAAGTAAATGTTTTAAAGGGATGCACTTCTTTGGCTTGTCCTTTTCTCTGTATGCACAGTAATTACTCTGACATAAAACACCATCAGCATGCAGAACACTACAAACCAATACTTGCTGAATGCCTGCTGCATCAGCCACGGTGGTAGTCGCCAGGCAAACAGCTTTGAATAACCCAGTGTCATTCCTTGATCTTTCAGTCAATCAGCGCTTCTCATGCATAATTATGGAGATGCTGTCAAGCTATAAGCTGTGAAGTTCAATGGTTAGGGGATTTTATGGCAGGAGACAAGTCAAGCCCAGGAGAATCAAGGAAAGCTTCCCTGAGGAAGTGGTATTTAGGCTGACCCCAAGAAATAAGCTAGAGTAAGGAAAATTCATAGACAGCGTGTGTGGGACGCCCAAAGTACAAAGGAAGTAGGCAATACTTGAAGGTTCAAAGCAAACATTAATGGGTAGTGAAAAGCACATAAGAGAAGAGGTGAGACGCGAGGAAAGGCAGGATTCTACACGGTTGGATAGGGAGGGAAACTGGGCTTTAATCTTGACTGCATCCGCTCAGGGAAAGTACGATCAGTTATCCGTCCATACAGAAATACTTTGTAGAGTGAACAGCTGCAGTCAGCTCAAGGGTTCTTTCTGGGACCCACCACCAGGACTGTAGTTAACCTGTCTAGGGACAGAACACAGAATGGTTTCCCAGCAGCCCCCACTATCTTTCTTAAAGCCAGAAGAAAGCAAAACATTCATCACAACCCAGTTTAGGATGAGCCCTCATCCACGGGAAATTGGCAATGTGGGCCGCATCATCCACCAGCCTCAGAACCAATTGGCCGAATGGGTTTCTTCTGATGCTTCTGCATCCATCCCCTAGTTGACTTTAGGATCTTAGAGAGATGATGATAATGACCCCCTATATAAGTGTGTATGCATGCATGTGGATTGCTTATTATACGGGATATTGACACACCCCTCCTTTTTTGTCTATTACTTTGGGAGACAAAGTTTTATTCTGTAGCCCACGTGCGCATAGATCTTATTATGTAGCTTAGGCTAGACTTAAACTCACAGCAACCTTCTTGTCTCTGAGTGCTCAAGTCGCAGGTATGATCACTGTGCCCCACATCATAGACAGTTATAGTAAATATAATCCAGTACTCCTTAGCAATTTTGTTTGTCAAAACAAAGACACTTTGGAAACAACGCCCTAATTTTTCATCTGTTTGTCAACATTTAGTTTCACAGAACAGAGGAAATTCTGACCAAAAATTTCAGGAGAGAATGGGGATGTAACCTGAGACTTCAGTCACTTTCTAGGAGGTGGATGTGAGGGGCCTATACTACTATATGTGATGGACAGATAGTGCTAGAGACTGGTGACCTAGAGAGGTGTCACCAAGTCCTTGCAATGCGGTAGATAAAAACTGAAATGTGCAAAATATGTGGACGATGTCAAAGATGTCAAGTACCCAATGTAGTTCATTAAAAATTATACACTCAAGTCAGAGCTTGGATACACTGGGAGAGCCGAAAGTAGTATGGTGGTGTCATTACCTGCTTATTTTTATTCTCATCCCCTCTCACTCTTTCTCTCTCCCATATACATGTATATGGGAGTGTATATGTATGTAATGTGTGCGTTTGTGTGTAGGCCAGATTGATATCTGTATTATGTAGCCACCACCTCCACACTGAACCATCTCATCCTGGAGGGAAGATGGATAAAACTCTCAAAGTAAATGAGCATGCGGATGCTTCAGGAGCTCCTGACATCTGCAAGGCTCTTTTCCCACAGATACATAAGCAGTAAGAGGTGCTGAGGAATGGAGAATCTCAACCTATCGAACTGCTTGCAAGTCCTGCAGGAAGTTCTAGAGATAACGCTTTTGTTGAATTGTCACTAGTACAAGGGTGGGCTTCCGATGACGCAGCTGCCTTGTGTCACCCACTTTTCTACAGGTAACCCTGATAACTCACTGGTTTTCCAAGCTGGACTTGAGGGAAATTGCTTCCCTTATCTGTTGTCAGTGACTTATCTAAAGTGAAGAGACATTTATTCTGCCTCCCCAAGATAACACACATAACATTTCAAGGTCTGCCCCAATAGCTTTCCATTTTTGGCTTTTGAGACAGGGTCTCTCTTTGAAGCTGGGGCTCAGTAACCCAGCTAGAGTGGCTAGCTAGCAAGTCTTATGGGTTTTCTTCTGCCTTCCCAGCCCAGAAGTACAGATGTACCTAGCTTTCACATAGATGTTGGAAATCCAAATTCAGGTAGTCATGCTTGTGTTGCATGCACTTTGACAACTCAACCATCTCCCAGCTCCTATACATTATGTTCTAATGAGTCCTCTAGAAAATGTAAAGGTTCCTATAAGACTATCTTAGTTAGGGGTTCCATCACTGTGAAGAGACGCCATGACCAAGGCAATTCTTATAAACGACAACATTTAATTGGGGCTGTCTTACATATGCAGAGGTTCAGTCCATTATCATCAAGATGAGAAGCATGGCAACATGCAGGCAGTCATAGTGCTGGAGGAGCTGAGAGTTCTACATCTTAATTGGAAGGCAGCCAGGAGAAGATTGTTCCCAGCCAGCTAGGAAGAGAGTTTCTAGGCCCATCCCCATAGTGATGCACTTCCTCTAACAAGGTCACATCTCTTAACAGTACCACTCCCTGAACCAAGCACATTCACAGAGCCTGTGTTGTAACTCTAGTGGACAGCACTGAGCCAAAGTCACTCTCCCATTCTGCAGATAGAATGGTAGGGAGCTCTGTTCAGAGTAGAAACAGAACAGGGGCATTCACTGGCGGCACTGACGATGGAATCCTCTGTGTGTGAAAGAGAACCACGTGGAAGCTAAGTACCCAAACTAGGATCAAGGTTTTCTCTCGCTTACCAGGTAACCCACAGCAAAGATCTCTGCTTGCTGTGGATCAGTTTCCCTCTTGGCTACAGAAGGGACTGGCTGAGATGGGGGCTGTGTCCTCACATCTCAGGCTCTCCAGTCCTCTGCTCAGTCACCTCAAGGCTGGCAATCACTCAGACTGCCAGGGAGGAGAGGCTAATTTCCATCTGCAGAAATGTCTCCAGAGAAGGAGCCCTGGAGAAGCCCAGTGGCTGACACATGTCAGAGTGTCACAATATTGATGATGTTCCCAAGAACACTGTGGCTGCCTGCTGCCACAGCTGACTTGAGCATGAGTGCTTGCCAAGCCAACTCTGTCAGTCTTGATTGTTACCACTGAGGTTTGCTTTGACAGAGATGCTTCTGCAGAAGAAAGGGGGATGTAGTTACCGACCATTTACTCTGTACCCAAGGCTGGGCAAAGTTCTCTACTGGGAGTTAAAAAATCCTACAGAGAGTGTCTTGAAGTGTAACTTCAGTGAGGAATTTATAGAGATGCTCAAATCAAAATGACCCCACTGGACAGCAGCAGTGGCTTTTCGCACTAGATCAAACCAGTCACCATTCCAACATGGATGGGGGAGGGTGTCACAAGACACTACCTGGAGCTGAAGAGCTATTGACTGTTGTTGGATGCTGCCGGGGCGGGGTCGGGGGGAGTCAGTTTTATACAAGTTTATGATGACTGGTGGGTTTCCCATGCTCCAGTGGATGACCCCGATCCCACATGCATATGGGCAGAGCTAAATGCGTTCAATAGGTTATATTGTAATAAACGAGTGAAAGAGGGAACCTGGAGTTCAGAGTGTGATGTGGTGGGGGCTGTCTGGGAGGAGCAGGAGGGCTGTAAAGGATGACTTAATCAAAACATATTTTTTAAAGGAAGAAAATGTTACCTGAGTAAAGACATACACAATAGGCCTGGTCTCAGGAGAGGACAGTTGGAATTAGTGAGAAGTGGCCACAGAAGGGAGCTGGTGTAAACACACCGAAAAGACAGCTGCATGACTTCTGGGAAATATGTAGAAGCCGAGCAACATCAGTGATTTCTGGAAGCAGGACAATCTAAGAGAGGCAAGAGAAACATCTCGGTAGAGCAGTGGTTCTCAACCTATGGCTCATGACCCCTTTGGGGGTGAAATGATCCTTTCACCAGGGTCATATATCAGATAATTATGATTCATGGTACTAGCAAAATTATTTATGACGGAGCATTGTGGTTGCATGACCCCACAGCATGAAGAAATGTATTAAAGGAAGGTTGAGAACCCCTGCTCTGGAGCCATCAGACAGCCTGGCCCTGACAATGCCTTGTAGTGTGCAGCCTCCAGAACTAATGCGATGCATGTTCCTTGCTTTAAGAAGCCCAGGACCTCAGGAGGTGACTCAGTAGCTAAACTGCCTTCCATGCAACCATGAAGACCTGAGTTTGATCTCCAGCAATCACATAAAATGTCCACCATAGCAGGGTGTAGTTGCAATCCTAGAGCTGTGGAGGCAGAAATGAGGGGAATCATTGTTGCTAACTGGCCAGCCATTCTAATCTTGTTAATGAACCCCAAGTTCAGTGAGACACCCTGACTCAAAAAATAAGGTAGAAAGAGCTTAAGGAAGATACCAAAAATCAGCCCCTGAGCTACCCCCATGTACATGTATTTGAACATGTACATGCACACATATGTTTATACACATCCAAGCAAATCTCACCATTTTTAGGATGCTTGATGCTAGATGACATCATTTAAACCTATGTACTCAATATGGTAAGCCGTCCTGTTATTTTCTACTTTACTGGTAGATAAAGAGAGTATTTCCCAAGTTTGTACTCTGGGATAGTCAGGTTCACTTCCCACCAATGTCAGAACCACAGCTTTCTCAGCCCCATCCTCCCTACATTCAAGCTACAGATTATGTCGAGTGAGGCTGGGGAGTATTAAAATCATAACTAGATCACATAGATAATACAGGGGTATCTTTATCAAAGTCCTTTATCAACATATATTGAATATACACTAAAGTGTATTTCATTATGGAATTTTCATACGTTGATGTTATGTGTTTTGATCATATTCAAACCCTACTACCCTTTCATGAGATCCCGTACGATCTGCTATTCTTCAAGTGGTTAATGGCTGGAGGTAAAGAGGTAAATTTGCCTTCATTAATGTAGTATGGGGAACAAAGGCAGTCCCAGGTGGATGTGTGTTGTTGATGTGGGCACAGCCATGTCAAAGGCCAAAGCTTCAGGCCCATGGGAAAATGTCAAAGCCTTCCCTCCTGGTCTGAGTGGGAATATGTGGGCCGTGTGCAGAAAGCATTCACTGTAGCTTTCTCTCAAGGGATGTTTGCAGCCCTCAGACTGTTTCCTACAGAGAGTGCTCCTGCCAAGGTTAGCTAGACCTGCCTCTTTGTTCAGCTATATATTAAATACTCTGCACTTCCAGGGATGGGAAGTTTCAGGCTTGCCTATCAGAGAGCCCTGTCCACCCAGTTTCTGCTTTTCTATGTCTGTTTTTCTGTCATTTCTTCAGTTGCTAGCTGACCAAGTCAGATCCATCTTGCAAGGTCATGCAAGGATGGGGCAGTGTGACTACTGGCCTGCTGCCCATGTTTCTGTAAACAACACCTCACTCATGTCCATAAATGTAACCCTACTGGGATCCATTGAGTCACACAACAACAAAAGACCTTAAGAGACAAGCTGGGGGACATAGAGGCTTCCAGAAGAAGAAATCCCAAACCCCACACAGCTCATGAAGTTGATATCTGTCATTCAAAGAACATACCAACCCTCAAAGAAGAGGAGTCCTGTCTAAAGCTATGAGACTTCAAGGCAGAGTGAGCTTATTTCGAGGGCAGAAAATCACAGGGAAGGATGAGCTGTGGTGTACAGTGGGCTCTCTCACCTTCAGTTCAGTCCTCAGAGTGACCCTGGCTCACCTTCTTCACCCAATGTTTGTTCTTTTCTTTCTTCTCACTCTACAGTGACTACCATCAAGGGTGTGAAGGTCTAGGGTGAGTGGCTGCACACTTTCACCCTTGTATCATTTTGTGTGTCTTGTCATGCATCGGTGGAGATTCTTGCGTGGGTGTGGGTGTTGGCGTAGAACAGGAGCAAGCTGAGCTGATGGCTGTATGATTTTGGTTGTGACTGATTTATAAAACATGCTGAATAAGCCTCCATGGCTAATTTGATGATTTCACTGAGATGGCAGGGAATTAGCTGGAGACAGAGGCTGATAAGAAATGCCTGGAAGAGCGTCTCTATTTCACCCTATAAAACAGATGGCAACGTTACCTCCAACAGTGAAGACAAGGCTGTGAGATTAGGGAGTTAAGGACTTTAAGGACGATAGCATGGGCCAAAGAGTTTACCAGAATAATGAGAGACTCAGGGCAAAGAAAAAGAGGATCCAGAAATGCATGGTAGACAGAGGTTGAAGGGTTAGTAATCAAGCAGTTTGGGAATGGAGACAAATAGGTAACCAGATGTGGCATCTTTCTCTGTAGTTCCAAGACACCTCACCGGCATGGGGACTACATCCATACAAAGGGGTTCAGACTCAGGAAACCAGGTGACACCTCCTCTACTTACCAGCTATCCTCAACTCTTTTGTCTCTGCTTACACTGATGGAAGTATTCCTTAACCACATCAGACCAAGAGCATTCTGGAAGAGGCTCACCCTCCTCACACCCTCTATGTCTTGTCTTCCCATGTGAACCAGAAGCACAGTGGGTAAGAACTTGAGTTCTGACATCAGACAGTTTGGGTTCCAACCTCAGCTCAACCTCTCATAACTGGTAGAACCTTGGTAAGTCACCAAGGATCTATCAGCCACAGGCTCTGTATCTACAGACCAGAGAGTCCACTTAATAAAAAGGCCCTAGAGTCCAGATAAAATAGCCTAGATCAGCTGCCATAACAGATAACCAGGTAAATTCATTATAGCAATGATTTTAGATTGGAATGCAAGGCATTTGTTTGGGTTTTGCCTTAACTCAAGAGAGTGTGGTGAGAGCTTAGTAGAGGGAACCAGAGAGAAGGCAGAAAGAACATGAGCCACAGTGAGCTGGAGGCTGGTCTCCCCCCCAACCCCCATCCCCAGTGGTGCCTGAGGAGAGGCTGCTTGCCAGGGCCTTTGGGTCTAGAAATCTCCAACGTAATTGAGAAATATGTTCCTCATGCATTCCTAATTGGAGCACGGCAGATGGCAGCGGTGTTTGTTTAATGAAATATGTCCATTCGATTAAGCTTGGGCATTGGGGATTTAGGGCTTCAATGTAATTTCCGTTACTACCCCTCCTTCTGGGAGACAAGGGTAGTTTCAGGGATTTTAATGAACTTGGATCGAAGGTTGGAGAATGAACAATGGTAGTGGAGTGTAGAAACCTGAAGCTGAGCTTGTGAAACTGGGGCTCTATCTAGTGTCCCTTGTGATGAGTGGCCATTGTGGTTTCTCTTGGGTAAGTCTGGGCTTAGGTGGAGCAGAGGGTAATATTACTCAGGTGACTGATGAGTAAACCAGTCCAGAGTGATCAGAACCTTCCCCAGGCTGCAGAATCGATGTTTCCTCTATGTCTTGTTCCATCTCTTTTCAAAATGCGCCCCTGCACGGAACCTGAGGAGATGGTTCAGATAGGATGTGTCTGTTGTGCAGGTGTGAGGTTCTGCACTCAGATTCAGAAAACCCCAATCCAAGTCCTGTCAATGTGGTACACGCCTGTAACCCCAGTGTCAGGAAGAGAGAGACAAAACGATTCTGCGAGTTTATTGGTCAGTCAGTATGGCTAATCAGTGGATGTCGGGTTCAGTAAGGGACCCAGTCTTAAAAAATTAAGACGAGCAACAATAGAGCTCTCTCAGTGTCTATTCTGTGCGCACATACCCACATGAGTGTGGACACACATACACAAAGAGTAAAACTCCTCCCATTGTCCTTTTAGAAAGGTGAGGGTGACTTGTAATTGCCTTTTCCCAGGTGTGGTCTGCAGCCTGCACTTAAGAGATAAGTTCAACTACAGAGCCAAGGAGTAAACTGAGAGCCTTTATGAACATCTTGAGCATCCATCCTCATCACCATCTCTAATGCTAATTTTACATTAAATTCACCCACATGGCAGAAACCTACTGTGATGTCTATTCCTGGTTGTCAACTTGACTACATCTGGAATGAACTACAATCCAGAACTGGAGGGCACTCTTTTGATCCAGATCTTGAGACATAGTGGCAATAAAAACTTAGGCTCAGTCAAGGTAGTACATGCTTTTAATCCCAGGAGACTGAGGCAAGCAGATCTCTGAGTTTAAGACCAGATTAAGAAAGAGCAAGTTCTATCCAGGCATGGTGGTACACACCTTTAATCTGGGCCATACCTTCTGTTGGAGGTCTACAGAAGGAAGATTCACTCTTCCCCATCTGCTTGCACTTACTTGCCAGCACATCTGTTGGAGCCTACTTCTTCAGGATTCCAGGTTAAATAGAAGGCCAGCTGAATCAACTAGCCTCATGGAACTAAGAAACTACTAGATTCTTGGACTTCCCATTTACAGCTTCCCATTGTTGGATTAGTTGAACTACAGACTCTAAGTCATTAGGATAAATTCCCATAATATATACAGGCATTCCATAAGTTCTGCAACTCTAGAGAACCCTGACTAATACAACCACTCTCCATACTTTAAAAATAAGCTTCACTGCTGATGTCCTGCATTGTATGGGGAAGACTTTGCCCTTCTAACCAAGACTACTGATACTTAGGTCTCTCTTCTAAAGTATGATATACTCGCAGATTTCCCATGTCTCCAATTCTAAAACCCAGATGGAAGCACAAAAGATCCAATCCAAGTAGAAATAGCAATGTTAAAAGTATCACAATAATTGTCTTCAAATTATACTGCAGAGCCATAGTGACACAGATCAGTGAAATTAGAACACAAGACCCAGCAATAATCTCATGGAACTACAACCATGCAATTTTTAACAAAAGTGTATGAAGGATAAAGAAAGGCCCCTTTATCAAGTGATAGTAGGAAAATTCCATATATTGAAGGACAAAACATTGTACAAAAAAAATCAACTCAAAATAAACCAGAGACCATGGACATTGGAATCTTCTAGAGATAGCACAGGAGAAACTACACCATACATGCACAGGCAACAACATTGTGAGTCAAACCCTAGTAGCTAAGGAAATAGCAGTAAGAACTGACGGATGTAGAGACATGCAATTACAGAGACAAGATTGTCGCAAAGAAGTGAATGACAGTCTATAAAACAGCAGAAAATCTGTACAGCTGTTCATGTGGCATGGTACTAATATCCAGAATATATGAAAAACACAAAAATATCAAACACCAAAATAACTAGTTCTACCGATAAATGATTAAAGTGAATTAAACAAATACTCATTAAAAGAAGATACACACATTACCAGTGAATATCTGAAAAAATGCTTAGCAATTTTAGCTACCAGGGATATGCAGGTATAGAGGTAAAAAAAAAATCAAGCAATAAGGGGCTGAGAATGTGACCCAGAACTTAGGAGGGCGTGTTGCTCTTGCAAAGGACCCAGGTTTGGTTTCCAATTCCACATCACGAGTCTCATAACTGCCTATATCTCCAGTTCTACGGAATTCAACAGTATCTTCTAACCTTCTCATCCCTGAGTAGTTCATGCAATGATGCACATACAGACAAGCATGCATACACATATATACACAAATAGAAATAAATAATTTAAAATAAGCCACATATTTAAAATTTTTTTTAAAATCCTACATTGAGATTCCATATCACCTAGTCAGAAATGCTGTCATAAAACAGGACCAAAAGTGACAAATATTAATGAAGATACAGGGAAGGAACCTTTGAACATAGCTAGTGGGATGGTACATTAGAGAAACCATAATGGAAACCAGTGTGCCATTTCCTTCAAAGTCTAAAAATAGAACTACGTTATGACCCAGCTATACACCACTCCTGGGAATATACCAAATGTTGTATGTGGTGGCACAGAATAGAAACACCTGCATATGTGTTGATTGTAGCATTGTTCACTATAGCCACATTGTGGTAGTGCCCATAAACAGACAACTAGATAAAGGAAACAGTATGGGGCAGAGCTGGGGAGGTGGCTCCATGGTTATGAGAGTTTGCTGCTCTTACAGAACACAAGTTCACTTCCCAACACCCTGTTCAGGCTCACTACTGTCTGTAACTCTAGCTCCAGGACATCCAATAGGCTCTCTGGACTATGCAGTTACCTGCACATACATATGCATACCCATATACAAATACACACACACACACACACACACAGCTGTACTGGCTGGTTTTGTGTGTCAACTTGACACAGGCTGGAGTTATCACAGAGAAAGGCACTTCAGTTGAGGAAATGCCTCCACAGGATCCAGCTGTAAAGCATTTTCTCAATTAGTGATTAAGGGGAAAGACCCTTGATGGGTGGGACCATCTCTGGGCTGGTAGTCTTGGGTTCTATAAGAGAGTAGGCTGAGCAAGCCAGGGGAAGCAAGCCAGTAAAGAACATCCTTCCATGGCTTCTGCATCAGCTCCTGCTTCCTGACCTGCTTGAGTTCCAGTCCTGACTTCCTTTGGTGATAAACAGCAGTGTAGAAGTGTAAGCTGAATAAACCCTTTCCTCCCCAACTTGCTTCTTGGTCATGCTGTTTGTGCAGGAATAGAAACCCTGACTAAGACACACAGCATAGCACAACTTTTTTTAAAGGCAATGGAATGGAGTTTTACTCAACCATAAAGAGGATCATAGTGTGCCTTGTTTTTTTGTTTGTTTGTTTGTTTGTTTGTTTCCAGGAAAATAGAAAGAAATAGTGATCATCAATCATCACATTAAGAGAGAAAGCCAGGCTCAGAGAAACAGACATTACATGTTTGCTTCCATATGTAGAATCCAGGTTGTTTGTTTGTTTGTCTGTTTCTTGTTTTGTAAAGAATACTTGAACATATAAAGAGAACTATTTGTGAAGAGGCAGTATACTATAGGTCAAGAGAGGGCAGCATGTGGTCTTTATATACCTTATATCTATGAGACAGTGTCACAGTAAGATGCTGGTGTGGTGTAATTGACACTTGGTAACTGAAATACAATTATAGGGGCTGGAGAGATGGCTCAGCAGTCAAGGGGACTTGCTGTTCTTTTAGAAGACTAAGTTCAGTACCTAGTACCTGTGCTGGTTGTCTCACAGTCGCCAGTTCTGGGAGACCCAACACCCTCGTCTGGCCTCTTCAGGCACTGCACTCCCATGCATACATAGACCATATAAGTTTTAAAGAAATAAAATTACAGGTACCACTAAAAATGTTATATATCATAAATCCATTCATTATAAAAATACAATTTATTTGCATTTACACTTGTAGAATAAACTGTATGATTTAAGTTTTAGAGATAGCTATCATCCTCCTGCTTAGTATGAAAACAATTTGAAGAACACAAATTTTTTTAATTTTCTTGAAATAGGGTCTTATGTAGCCCAGGTTGGCCTCAAACTCATTATATAGAAAAGGATGACATTGAACTCTTGATCCTCCCACCTTCCCTTCTAGAATTCTGGGATGACAGATGTACACCACTAAACCCAGCTAATGCAATGATATGGACTGAATCCAGGGCTTTGTGAGTGGCAGGTAAGCACTCTACCAATTGAGTCATGTCCCTGGCCCCTGTCTGTCAAATCACAGTATACTCTGCATCGAGAAATAAATATTGGCTGGACAAACAACAGGTAAATGAAAGATAAAAACTAATGTCAGACCCACAAAATGCTGAAATTGTCTTATCAAATAGAGCAGCCTAACTCGAATTTCTGTTCACACTCCATCCACATTTTGACATTTCGCCTACTTGATTCATGTGGCAGTTATGAAGGATTTACTCTGACAAGTTAAATAAGACCTTAAACCATCCAAGGAGCCAAGAGAACTGGTGCTGGGCATGTCTGGATAACTCTGGCATATCTAGAAACAGATTTCCCTACAACCCTACAACCGATTCTCCAAAATGTGCTCGGGTGGAAGCCTTCACTTCAGCTGTTTTTTTTTTTGTTTGTTTGTTTGTTTGTTTTGTTTTGTTTTGTTATTGTTTTTGTTTTTTGTTTTTTGTTTTTTGTTTTTTGTTTTTTGTTTTTTGTTTTTTGGCAGAATGGAAGGAGGCCTATACTCCAGCCATAATTATGTCAACAGCTACGTGACCCTGGATGAATCCCTTTGTGCCGCTGAGCCGGAGTTGTCTCTTCTCTGTCCCTGGTCTGACTTGGAGAGGCAGAGGTACTCAGAAGGCTAAATAACACATGTGAGAAGTACACGTGTCTTGGTTTCTTATCTTGCTGCTGTGATAAATACTCAGATATTGGCCCACTGTTCAAGGGTACAGTGCACTGCAGTGGGGATATGAAGGCACCAGGAGCTTGAAGCAGGTGCCCACACTGCAATTCCACAGTCCGAAAGCAGAGAACGATGAATGCATGCCAACATTAGGCTTTTATTTTCTCCATCTACACAGTCCAGGGGATGATGTCACCCACTGCCATGTGTCTTCCCATGTTCATTAATACAGTCAAGCCCATCCCCCACTGACTTGTCCAGCAGGTCTTCTCCCAAGTCCGTCTAGATTCTGTCACATTGTTAAAGCAGACAGCCACCCTATGCAAGTGTCATCTATTTTAATTGGCTACCATGCTTTCTTATTTGTATTAACTACCTCATTTGTTCAAAGGCGCTTTTGTCATGAAGAGTATGGTAGTGTTATCTACACTTGGACATTGGGTGTCTGGAACCTTCATGAGCAATGCCAGTGTACCTAACCTAAGGAGAGCTGTGCTCATTCTCAGTGCCTTCTCTTAGTTCACACATAAGCACAGTTTTATCATTTCTCAAACCTCAGAATATTAAGAATGAAAACGAGCCCGGCGGTGGTGGTGCACACCTTTAATCCCAGCACTTGGGAGGCAGAGACAGGCAGATTTCTGAGTTCGAGGCCAGCCTGATCTACAAAGTGAGTTCCAGGACAGCCATGGCTACACAGAGAAACCCTGTCTTGAAAAAACAGAAAAGAAAGAAAGAAAGAAAGAAAGAAAGAAAGAAAGAAAGAAAGAAAGAAAGAAAGAAAGAAAGAGAGAGAGACAGAGAGACAGACAGACAGACAGACAGAAAGAAAGAAAGAAAGAAAGAAAGAAAGAAAGAAAGAAAGAAAGAAAGAAAGAAAGAAAGAAAGAAAGAAAGAAAACGAAAAGAGATGGGCAGGAGATGTTAAAACTCATTCCACTTGCAATCCCTTCTACCAAAACAAAAAACAAAACAAAACAAAACAAACAAAAAAAACTTTGTGCAACTATAATAACTAAATGCCTTTTTAAAAAGCTAAATATGCAACTAAATACCTAAATACTTCTAGGTATTGGGTACCAAAACAAGCTAAAATTTACTCTAGTGTTCTTTCTGTTGCTGTGGCAAAGCACTCTGACCAAAAGTATTTTAGCAGAAGAAATATTTATTTGGTTTATACTTCTAAGTCACAGTTCCTCATGGCAGGAAGTAAGGGCAGAAACTCAAGGAAGAACTTGAAACAGAAACGGTGGTTGGGTTGCTGGCTGTTTCTGTGACTCACTCTTTGGCTTCATACTCAGTGTCTTACACAGCCCAGGCCCACCTGCCCAAGGAGACCCTCACAACAGACTTGATCCACCTATATCAATAATCAAGATGGTTCCCCATAGTCACGCCCCTAGGCCAGGCTAATCTAGGCAATCCCTCGGCCTCTGTTTTCCTATCAAATGACCTTAGATTGTGTCAAATTGATAGTCAAAGCTAACTAGGACAGAAATCAAGCATATGCTAGTAATATGTCATCAATAAATATGTTCTAAACCAATTATTTGGCATACATATAACTTTAACATACAGAACTTTAACATTCATTAAAGACCAAAACAAAATTTGAATACTAATGAGATAACTACATTTGTTTATGTTTACAAAAGGAATAAATCCTAGCTAAATATTTGGTACTACAGAATATGACATATCTTTCAAGTTTTTTAAAGAGTTCATTGGTATTATAATCATCAATAACTACATGGTACAACAAGACAGAAACATCTTCAGGGCTGTTTCAGAAATTATTGGAAATTCTGTATTAATGCCAAGCCAAAACTTATTTAATTTTTTTTTTTGAAAATTCAAATCTGCAACTCAAAGAGCTATTTTTTAAATTGAAGCACCTAACACAACACCATCTAACAGAAAGCTGATTTGACACATTGGGAAGAATAGCAGAAAATACTAAGGACGTCTGTTTTCTGTAATTAAGCTATTTAAGACTTTTGTGTGTGATAACAACATTGTAATTCATAATACAGAGTAGTCTTGCATCAAAGCCAGTGTGTTTCTGGCAGAGTACACTGATGTTCTGTGGGGCGGCAACTCCTACAATGGAGAGTGTGTGCGCTGAATGTTCAAAACACAGACACAAAACAAGCAAAAGCACCAAGAAATGCCTCCACTCATTACTGTTTGGATTTTGAATTTGGGAGTCCTTGCATACTCAGAAAATTTTCCTAAAGTCTTCTGCAATATCTGCACACCATCATGCAAGTCCATGAGTCACAACACACAGTTTAGACCTGAGGAGATCGGGCTGGGTTGATGGTCAACTTTATCACAATATAGAATCACTTGGGACAGAGTCTCTATGAGAGATTGCCTAGGTTAGCTTTGCCTGTGACCATGTCTGTGGGGATTGCTTTGGTGACATTAACTGGGGTGGTGGGGTTGGGGGTGGAATACCTGTTCACTGTGGGTAGCACTGTTTTTCTGGGCAAGGATTCTAGAATGTACAAGAGTGGAGAATGTAAGCCAAGCACTGCCGTTGCTGTCTGCTCTGGACTGTGGGTGTGATGTGAACTCACAGCCTCTGCATAGACAAGGACTATTTTCCTTTGAAGCCACTGCTGTGTCTCTGAAGCCTGGGAGAATACCCAGCATAGGATACCTATCTGCTTCGTATGTGCCACTGCTACATTAATAAGTACCTGGGCAGTACCCCACCTATAATATGGGTGTGGTCCTGTGACACTCTGCAAAAGTCAACATAATTTTTATTTCTTCACTGTGAAACAATGATAAGAGAAGATAAAGAACCCTGAATGCTCTTTTTCCTTTTAATAATTATCATTTCATGATTTTACATTTTTCTCTCATTTTATTAGGCCTTTGAGAATTGGTCACAATCCATATATCCACACCACAATTCCTCCCAGACCCACACCTGACTTCTCTATCCATCTAACTCCGTGTCCTCTTCTTGTTTTCCCTCTTAAATCCATGAAAATCTGATTCCCATGAACAAAAAATTATGGTGACAAGACAGGAAATCAGCCACCATGTTTAATCTACCTAGTGAGAAGCACATCGAGGGACTCACTCCATGGTCCCACACAGGGAAAAGTGCTTGTTGTGACAGGAGGACAGGAGCCTGAAGACCCCAACTGGGTTTACTAAATTAAACAAGCTCTATTTACAGATGCTCAGAGAAAAGAGTTGATTCGCTGCTAATAAGAGTTAAAATCCAAATGGACAGTTTTCCTCTGCCCCCAAATACTTGGTCCCCAGCAAAACCGTTCACGGCACACTTTCTGAGTCCCTGGAGATGGCTCCAGCTCAATTAAACCTGATTTTGTCCCTGGGATCTGAAGTGAGCTATGAAATTAGGAGAATTGACTCTGTCAGGCTTCATGTTTCCTCCCTTTTCCGACCCAAGAAATTAACTCCTCATCAGACTGACAAATAGACATTGCACCTGGTTGTCATCGCTATAAATGTGTGTCCCTCTGTAATCACCCTTCTTAATTAGCCAGGGCTGCTTGAGGACAGAGACAGTAATGCTGTTAATTCCTTGCCTAATGGAGTAACTGCTACATGGTAGATGCCATTTATCAAGGGGAAGACTATGGAAAGAGGGACAGATAATTGTAATTATAATCACAATAATGGTGGCAGAAATCATTAGTGGGTCTAAGACATGGGTGGGTGATGCATTGACCAGTGCTTATGCACCCAATGTAACCAGCATGGTGATTTTCACACTGAAGACAAGGGAAACAGATTGGGTGTCTACCACACACCACCACATAGTACATCCTGATACTAAAAGGAAACTTCCAGAACAAACCTCATATTTAAGACAACTGACTCAAGCATGTGACAGACCAAGATGTTAAGCATCTAACAAGTGCTTCTAGAAACTGTGTTTTCAAGGCAGAACAAACATCTGCAGGTGGTTTTTGAGTGGAGAAAGAGTCACTTCTCTTTGAAGGAAGGTTGTAGGTTGCCTATGCCCCAGGAATTAACTCCATACAAATATGCATATGGGCAGCATTAGTTTGATTCACTTGATTAATAAATAAGAAAACATGCATTTGGCAGAAAAGTGTCTTGTGCAGGTTTTAGAGACAGTTGGAGGGGAATTGAGGATAGGATTAGAAGATGTGACCAATTATACATACTATAGGAGTAAAAAGATACATTATGTACATATGTAAAATTTTTCAAGAAATAAATAAAAATAGCATTTAAGAAAGGAGAACCAATTTGACCTCATATGGATTCCAGATGTCTACATTAAAAACTACTGTTCAGAAAATGAAAACTAACCCATAGGCAGGGATAAAGGGTGAGCAGAGCCTGTCTGAGAAAGGGTGTGTTTCCAGAGCACAGAGCAAAGACTCAGAACCCAACACTAAATGAAGAAACAAGCAGGTGTCCAACCAGGCCAAATATTCAGACAAACCCTTCAGCAAAAGCACAGACACTGTATGTAATCTGTGCTATAGAACTGCAAAGCATACAAAGATATAATGGTGAAGTGTGGCCCAGAAGTCAGAACCTATATCCATCATTTTTCTGTTGCCATGACAAAACCACTTGGGGAACATCAACTTAGGAAGATGTAGTGGTTTGAACAGATATGATCACCATAGACTTGTGTGTTTGAATACTTGGCCCATAGCAGGTAGCACTATTAGAAGGTGTGACCTAATTGGAGGAATCGTATCACTTTGTAGGTGGGCTTTATTGTCTCATAGCTTAAGTTACAGCTAGTAACACAGTCCTCCTCTTCTGCCTGCTGATCAAGATGTTAGAACTCTTGACTCCTCCAGCCCCACCTCTGCCCACACCGAGCCATGCTTCCCACCATGATGATAATGGACTGAACCTTTGAACCTGTAAACCAGCCCCGATTAAATGTTTTCTTTGTAAGAGTTGCCTTGGTCAGATTATGCTTGATAGCAATAAAATTTCAACTAAGACAGGAGGTTGGTTTGGACTCCTGGTTTTAGAGGTTTCGGTCCATGGCAATATTGTTTCAAGAACTGTTGAAAAGCTAAACTGTCACTACACAAGCTAAGGGCAGAAGAATCCTACTTTCTTCATGCAGTCCAGAAACAAAGAATGAAAGAAACCCGAGACAAGATACACCCTTCCAGAGGAAACCGCAAGTGACCTGCTTCCTCCAGCCAGGGCCTACTTCTTGATGCTTCTACCATCTCCCAATAGCCCATTAAGCTATGACTCCACCAATAAATCAATGCATTCATGAATTAAGGGCTCCCATGAGCCTATTAGCTCTCACTTCCAAACACTGCGGCATTGGGAACAAGCCTTCAACAACAAACTTTGGGGAAACATTTTAGACTCACATGATTCATAGGTGTATACAGACTCTGCCTTGGTCTGCTACTGACACACAGTGTGACTGTGAAAAGATA
Source organism: Mus caroli (assembly GCF_978045245.1). Lineage (NCBI taxonomy): Eukaryota > Metazoa > Chordata > Mammalia > Rodentia > Muridae > Mus > Mus caroli. Next base: position 67,229,943 of record NW_028227268.1, read on the forward strand.
AATAGCATTGCTTTGCTTTGCCTTGATTTGATTTGATTTGATTTGATTTGATTTGATTTGGTTTGATTTGGTTGTATTGCTTTAAATCCAAGGCACTGGGGGCTGAAGAGATGGCTCTGCAGCTAAGAACACATCCTGCTCTTACAGAGGACCTGAGTTCAGTTCCTAGTACTCATGTCAGAAAGTTCACAACCCCTTCTAACTCTAGTTCTAAGGGATCTGATACATTCTCCTGGCCTCAACAGGTGTCTGCACTTATGTGCACAGGGAGAGAGGGAGGGAGGGAGGGAGGGAGGGAGGGAGGGAGGGAGGGAGGGAGGGAGGGAGGGAGGGAGGGAGGGAGAATTAAAAATAAGTCTTTAAACAAACCAAAGACATTGAGAAAGGATGATGCCACCATTTCCACCCACAAATAGCTGTTGTCAAGTACTGCAGGGAAACTTTGACATTTCTGACTTATCCAGGATTATCTCTTGCCTGTCTGAATCCCTGTTATCTCCTGGTTTGGGAAATTCTACCATTACTTCTTTATTCTTTTAGATCAAGGCAGAGTGACTTGAGCACAGTATGGCGTCCTTGAGCTTTAAGCTCAAGTCCAGCAGATGAGATGGGGCAGATGAGATAGCTCCTGTCCTGTGTGTTTCTTTGCTGTGCGATGGTGGTGTTTGGGATGACAGACAAGCAAATGAGCTCTGCAGATAGGGAGAGACAAATTTAAAATCTTTCTCTGTCTAGAGAAAGGTTTTCATCTAGAACACGGGACAATAATAAGATGTACTGGGCCCTTCTGGTCCACTGCAGAACCGGGGTTCCTGGTCCGGGGAGTCTCTGGACACCCGAAAGGACCCACACAGAATCCCCCACAGGATCCTAAGACCTCTGGTGAGTGGAACACAGGGTCTGCTCTCTGGTGAGTGGAACACAGCGTCTGCTCCAATCCAATTGCGCAGGACCTGAGACTGCATTAACCAGGGAAGCAGATAACCCAGCCTCATCAGGGGCACAAGTCCCTTCCGGTCCACTGCAGAACCAGGGTTCCTGGTCCGGGGAATCTCAGGACACCGGAAAGGACCCACAAAGAATCCCCCACGGGATCCTAAGACCTCTGGTGAGTGGAACACAGCATCTGCTCTCTGGTGAGTGGAACACAGGGTCTGCTCTCTGGTGAGTGGAACACAGCTTCTGCTCCAATCCAATCATGCAGGACCTGAGACTGCATTAATTAAGGAAGCAGATAACCCGGCCTGATCAGAGGCACAAGTCCCTTCCGGTCCACTGCAGCACCAGGGTTCCTGGTCCAGGGAGTCTCCGGACACCCCAAAGGTCCTCACAGGACACTCCACGGGATCTTAATACCTCTGGTGAGTGGAACACAACTTCTGCCAGGAGGCAGGTTCGAACACCAGATATCTGGGCACCTTTCCTGCAAGAGGAGAGCTTGCCTGCAGAGAGTACTCTGACCACTGAAATTAAAGAGAGAGCTAGTCCCCCAGGACTGCTGATAGAGGCTAACATAATCACCTGAGGAACAAGCTCTAACTAGAGACAACTATAACAACTATCTCCAGAGATTACCAGATGGCGAAAGGCAAACATAAAAATCCTACTAACAGAAATCAAGACCACTCACCATCATCAGAATGCAGCACTCCCACCCCACCTAGTCCTGGGCACCCCAACACAAACGAAAAGCTAGACCCAGATTTAAAAGCATATCTCATGATGATGGTAGAGGATATCAAGAAGGACTTTAATAACTCACTTAAAGAAATACAGGAGAACACTGCTAAAGAGTTACAAGTCCTTAAAGAAAAACAGGAAAACACAACCAAACAGGTAGAAGTCCTTAAAGAAAAACAGGAAAACACATCCAAACAGATGATGGAAATGAACAAAACCATACTAGACCTAAAAAGGGAAGTAGACACAATAAAGAAAACCCAAAGTGAGGCAATGCTGGAGATAGAAAACCTAGGAAAGAAATCTGGAACCATACATGGGAGCATCAGCAACAGAATAAAAGAGATGGAAGAGAGAATCTCAGGTGCAGAAGATTCCATAGAGAACACCTGCACAACAATCAAAGAAAATACAAAACGCAAAAGGATCCTAATTCAAAACATCCAGGAAATACAGGACACAATGAGAATACCAAATCTACGGATAATAGGAGTTGATGAGAATGAAGATTTTCAACTTAAAGGGCCAGTAAATATCTTCAGCAAAATTATAGAAGAAAACTTCCCAAACCTAAACAAAAAGATGCCCATGAACATACAAGAAGCCTACAGAACTCCAAATAGACTGGACCAGAAAAGAAATTCATCCCGACACATAATGAGAACAACAAATGCATTAAATGAAGATAGAATATTAAAAGCAGTAAGGGAGAAAGGTCAAGTAACATATAAAGGCAGGCCTATCAGAATTACACCAGACTTTTCACCAGAGACTATGAAAGCCAGAAGAGCCTGGACAGATGTTGTACAGACACTGAGAGAACACAAATGCCAACCCAGGCTACTATACCCGGCAAAACTCTCAATTACCATACATGGAGAAACCAAAGTATTCCACGACAAAACCAAATTCACACATTATCTTTCCACAAATCCAGCCCTTCAAATGATAATAACAGAAAAAAAAAAACAATACAAGGATGGAAATCACGCCCTAGAAAAAGCAAGAAAGTAATCTCTCAACAAACCAAAAAGAAGACAGCCACAAGAACAGAATGCCAACCCTGACAACAAAAATAAAAGGAAGCAACAATTATTTTTCCTTAATATCTCTTTATATCAATGGACTCAATTCCCCAATAAAAAGACATAGACTAACAGACTGGCTACACAAACAGGACCCAACATTCTGCTGCTTACAGGAAACCCATCTCAGGGAAAAAGACAGACACTACCTCAGAATGAAAGGCTGGAAAACAATTTTCCAAGCTAATGGTCTGAAGAAACAAGCTGGAGTAGCCATTCTAATATCGAATAAAATCGATTTCCAACCCAAAGTTATCAAAAAAGACAAGGAGGGACACTTCATACTCATCAAAGGTAAAATCCTCCAAGAGGAACTCTCAATTCTGAATATCTATGGTCCAAATACAAGGGCAGCCATATTCATTTAAAAAAAAACTTTAGCAAAGTTCAAAGCACACATTGCACCTCACACAATAATAGTGGGAGACTTCAACACACCACTTTCATCAATGGACAGATCATGGAAACAGAAATTAAACAAGGACACAGTGAAACTAACAGATATTATGAAACAAATGGACTTAACAGATTTCTACAGAACATTTTATCCTAAAACAAAAGGATATACCTTCTCAGCACCTCACGGGACCTTCTCCAAAACTGACCATATAATTGGTCACAAAACAGGCCTCAACAGATACAAAAATATTGATATTGTCCCATGCATCCTATCAGACCACCATGGACTAAGGCTGATCTTCAATAACAACATAAATAATGGAAAGCCAACATTCACGTGGAAACTGAACAACACTCTTCTCAATGATACCTTGGTCAAGGAAGGAATAAAGAAAGAAATTAAAGACTTTTTAGAGTTTAATGATAATGAAGCCACAGCATACCCAAACCTATGGGACACAATGAAAGCATTTCTAAGAGGGACACTCATAGCTCTGAGTGCCTCCAAAAAGAAACTGGAGAGAGCACACACTAGCAGCTTGACAAAACATCTAAAAGCTCTAGAAAAAAAAGGAAGAAAATTCACCCAAGAGGAGTAGACAGCAGGAAATAATCAAACTCAGGGGTGAAATCAACCAAGTGGAAACAAGAAGAACTATTCAAAGAATTAACCAAACTCGGAGTTGGTTCTTTGAGAAAATCAACAACATAGATAAACCCTTAGCTAGACTCACTAGAGGGCACAGGGACAACATCCTAATTAACAAAATCAGAAATGAAAAGGGAGACATAACAACAGATCCTGAAGAAATCCAAAACACCATCAGATCCTTCTACAAAAGGCTATACTCAACAAAACTGGAAAACCTGGATGAAATGGACAAATTTCTAGACAGATACCAGGTACCAAAGTTAAATCAGGATCAAGTTAACGATCTGAACATTCCCATATCCCCTAAAGAAATAGAAGCAGTCATTAATAGAGTCCTAGCCAAAAAAAGCCCAGGACCAGATGGGTTGAGTGCAGAGTTCTACCAGATCTTCAAAGAAGATCTAATTCCAGTTCTGCACAAACTATTCCACAAAATAGAAGTAGAAGGAACTCTATCCAACTCATTCTATGAAGCCACAATTACTCTGATACCTAAACCACAGAAAGATCCAAAAAAGATAGAGAACTTCAGACCAATATCCCTTATGAATATTGATGCAGAAATCCTCAATAAAATTCTCATAAACCGAATCAAAAAGCTCATTAAAGCAATCATCCATCCTGACCAAGTAGGTATTATTGCAGGGATGCAGGGATGGTTTAATATATGGAAATCCATCAATGTAATCCATTATATAAACAAATTCAGATAGGGACTAATATCCAACATATATAAAGAACTCAAGAAGGTGGACTCCAGAAAATCAAATAACCCCATTAAAAAATGGGGCTCAGAACAAAAACCACATGATCATCTCGTTAGATGCGGAAAAAGCATTCGACACGATCCAACACCCATTCATGATAAAAGTCTTGGAAAGATCAGGAATTCAAGGCCCTTACCTAAACATGATAAAAGCAATCTACAGCAAACCACTAGCCAACAACAAAGTAAATGGTGAGAAGCTTGAAGCAATCCCACTAAAATCAGGGACTAGACAAGGCTGTCCACTCTCTCCATACCTATTCAACATTGTACTTGAAGTCCTAGCCAGAGCAATTCGACAACAAAAGGAAATCAATGTGATACAAATTGGAAAAGATGAAGTCAAAAAATCACTTTTTGCAGATGATATGATAGTATATATAAGTGACCCTAAAAATTCCGCCAGAGAACTCCTAAACCTGATAAACAGCTTCGGTGAAGTACCTGGATATAAAATTAACTCAAACAATTCAATGGCCTTTCTTTACACAAAGGATAAACAGGCTGAGAAAGAAATTAGGGAAACAACACCCTTCTCAATAGTCACAAATAATATAAAATATCTTGGCATGACTCTAACTAAGAAAGTGAAAGATCTGTATGATAAAAATTTCAAGTCTCTGAAGAAAGAAATTAAAGAAGATCTCAGAAGATGGAAAGATCTCCCATGCTCATGGATTGGCAGGATCAACATTGTAAAAATGGCTATCTTACCAAAAGCAATCTACAGATTCAATGCAATCCCCATCAAAATTCCAACTCAATTCTTCAACAAATTAGAAAGAGTAATCTGTGAATTCATCTGGAATAACAAAAAACATAGGATAGCAAAAACTTTTCTCAAGGATAAAAGAACCTCTGGTGGAATCACCATGCCTGACCTTAAGCTTTACTACAGAGCAATTGTAATAAAAATTGCATGGTACTGGTATAGTGACAGACAAGTAGACCAATGGAATAGAATTGAAGACCCAGAAATGAACCCACACACCTATGGTCACTTGATCTTCGACAAGGGAGCTAAAAACATCCAGTGGAAGAAAGACAGCATTTTCAACAAATGGTGCTGGCACAACTGGCGGTTATCATGTAGAAGAATGCAAATCGATCCATTCCTATCTCCTTGTACTAAGGTCAAATCTAAGTGGATCAGGGAACTCCACATAAAATCAGAGACACTGAAACTTATAGAGTAGAAAGTGGGGGAAAGCCTTGAAGATATGGGCACAGGGGGAAAATTCCTGAATAGAACAGCAATGGCTTGTGCTATAAGATCGAGAATTGACAGATGGGACCTCATGAAACTGCAAAGTTTCTGCAAGGCAAAAGACACTGTCAATAAGACAAAAAGACCACCAACAGATTGGGAAAGGATCTTTACCTATCCCAAATCAGATAGGGGACTAATATCCAACATATATAAAGAACTCAAGAAGGTGGACTCCAGAAAATCAAATAACCCCATTAAAAAATGGGGCTCAGAACGGAACAAAGAATTCTCACCTGAGGAATACCGATTGGCAGAGAAGCACCTGAAAAAATGTTCAACATCCTTAATCATCAGGGAATGCAAATCAAAACAACCCTGAAATTCCACCTCACACCAGTCAGAATGGCTAAGATCAAAAATTCAGGTGACAGCAGATGCTGGCGAGGATGTGGAGAAAGAGGAACACTCCTCCATTGTTGGTAGGATTGCAAGCTTGTACAACCACTCTGGAAATCAGTCTGGTGGTTCCTCAGAAAATTGGACATAGTACTACCAGAGGATCCAGCAATACCTCTCCTGGGCATATATCCAGAAGATGTTCCAACCGGTAAGAAGGACACATGCTCCACTATGTTCATAGCAGCCTTATTTATAATAGCCAGAAGCTGGAAAGAATCCAGATGCCCCTCAGAGGAATGGATACAGAAAATGTGGTACATTTACACAATGGAATACTACTCAGCTATTAAAAAGAATGAATTTATGAAATTCCTAGACAAATGGATGGACCTGGAGGGCATCATCCTGAGTGAGGTAACACAATCACAAAGGAACTCACACAATATGTACTCACTGATAAGTGGATATTAGCCCAAAACTTAGGATACACAAGATATAAGATACAATTTGCTAAAAGCATGAAACTCAAGAAGAATGAAGACCAAAGTGTGGACACTGTGCCCCTTCTTAGAATTGGGAACAAAACACCCATGGAAGGAGTTACAGAGACAAAGTTTGGAGTCGTGACGAAAGGATGGACCATCTAGAGACTGCCATATCCAGGGATCCATCCCATAATCAGCTTCCAAACGCTGACACCATTGCATACACCAGCAAGATTTTGCTGAAAGGTCCCAGATATAGCTCTCCCTTGTGAGACTATGCCGGGGCCTAGCAAACACAGAAGTGGATGCTCACAGTCAGCTAGTGGATGGATCACAGGGCTCCCAATGGAGGAGCTAGAGAAAGTACCCAAGGAGCTAAAGGGATCTGCAACCCTATAGGTGGAACAACATTATGAACTAACCAGTACCCCGGAGCTCTTGACTCTAGCTGCATACGTATCAAAAGATGACCTAGTCGGCCATCACTGAAAAGAGAGGCCCATTGGACATGCAAACTTTATATGTCCCAGTACAGGGGAACGCCAGGGCCAAAAAAAATGGGAATGGGTGGGTAGGGAAGTGGGGAGGAGAGTACGGGGGACTTTTGGGATAGCATTGGAAATGTAATTGAGGAAAAGCATAATAAAAAAAATATTAAAAATATAAAAAAAAATAAGATGTACTGGATTCCCTAAGAGCTTCAGCATAGTACTAAGCACAAAGCACAGGGAAAAACTCACAATGTGATTAGTCTGTCTTACAGTTAGAATGATGCTGGAAAATGCATATTCCACAGTCAAAGATAAAAGGAAGTGATAAGCAAAAACAGAATAAGCTTCCTACTCAGATCAGCGTGGCGCCTGGATGATAAATTCCCCTGAATGTGAATGCCTCAGACCTTGAGGAGTCAGATGTGTCCTTGACTCTTTGAGATCCTCCCCTGTCGTTATGTATAACTAGAAAGTAGCAGAAACCATAAAACTCACTCTCTGTGTCTTGGAAAAAAGCTCTCAGTAAGCTCTCTCTCTCTCTCTCTCTCTCTCTCTCTCTCTCTCTCTCTCTCTCTCTCTCTCTCTCTCTCTCTCTCCCTCCCTCCCTCCCTCCCTCCCTCCCTCCCTCCCTCCCTCCCTCCCTCCCTCCCTCTCTCCCTCCCTCTAGATTCTTCTCAGGGGAAATATTACTGTCCAGAAATGATGATGAATTGGCTCAATGCCCCGTTTATGTCATTTTCTGCTCCTCATCAGAGCCATCACTCTGGGATTCCATTTGGGAACTTTTTCATTTGTTTCCTGGCAAAGCAACTACATAATTAACAAACCCTGATGTCTACATGAGTACCAGTGGTTTCCAGTCAAGGTGGGGTTTTCCCCCTGGGGACATGTAGCAAGATCAGAGGCCATTTCTGGTTGGCACAATTTGGGTCAGGGATGATGCTCCTGGAATGGAGTAAGTAGATGCTAAGCATCCTGTGGTATGTAAGTTAGCCTCCCCCAAATCACTGCCGGGCCTCCAAAGTCAACAGTACCAAAGCATAGCTGCAGCTCTGTGCTGGCCACATCTGTTTGCCCATCTGATTTTTATGATAGCCTGAGGATTAAAAACCATGTCAACAGTTGGGCACATTCATGCCCAACATTCTCCTGATAGTGAGAGGAAATAGAAATGATGCTTGTCCTGTGAAGCTGTGAAAACTGAGTCATGGCACTTAAATAAGGTGGTCAAAGGCTACAAAATGAAGATATGGGGGATGTCAAGATGGGAAACTTCCTGTCACCCAGGGCTGCATCACTGTCAGCACGTTTATAGGAAATAAAAGGAGGGTTCATCCCTGGAGTTGATAAGCAAGATAGAAAGAGAGAAAGCCTCATAGTAACACATAAACCTTCTAAGTCTGCTAGAAAAGTCATTACGGAAAGGGTCTCAGAGATGATCCTGTTCTCAAATATAAGAAGCACACCCATAACCCTAGATAGGTTCATTGAGAAAGCACATCGCAAACCATGTTCCTTCTATTGGTGGGAGGAGCAAACTGCTGACCTTGGCAGTCTGTAGGAACTTCTATGTGACCAGTATGAATAGTTTATTAGGTGTGTGTGTGAGAGAGAGAGTGAGGGGGAGAGGAAGAGGGAGGAAGAGGGGGAGGGAGGGAGGGAGAGAGAGAGAGAGAGAGAGAGAGAGAGAGAGAGAGAGAGAGAGAGAGAGAGAGAGAGAAATCATGTACACATGTTGCCAGAACTCCAGAGGGACACTGAGTATCCTCCTCCATCATCCTTCATTTTATTGTGGTGACACAGGGTCTCCCACTGAACCAGTCAGGAGCTGTCCATAGCTAGTGAATGCTCTTACCCACTGAGCCATCTCCCCAGATCTATGAATGTTTCTATTTATGTTACCTTATTTTATTTTGATTGTTTTACATGTATGGGTATTTTTCCTGCTTGTATGTCTGTGTACTACATAATGTGTACACTGCCCATGGGGGAAGAGAGCATTGGGTCCACTGGAACTTGCGTTATAAACAGTTGTGAACTTCCCGGTTGGTGCTGGGAATTGAATGTGGGTCCTCTGTGCTCCTAAGCATTCAGCCATCTCTCCAGTGCTGTCTGCCCCAGGAGCTTTTATCATGAAAACAAGTAAGGAATGAAGGAGAAACAATGGGACAGGAGGCTGGATGGTGGATCTCCAGCAGTTAGAGGAGACCAAGAAGGTTGGGAGGGAAAGGCTTGGAGACAACAGGAAGAAATAGAGAAAAGGAAGAGAAGTTATACAGTTTCCTTGTATTTTATGATTCCTGTGAAAATCTTAGAGACTGACGATGGATAATCTGTTATATACACTAAACTCAAAGTAGATATTTGGAAATATGCTGGACGGAGACAATGGCTCAATCAGCAGAATGCTCACCGAAGAAGCATGCTGTCCAGCACCCACATAAATGTCAGGCATGTACTCACATAATTCCAGTCCAGAGAAGACAGGGACAGGAGACCTCAGCACAAGCTTTCCTAGTAGACTAGCTGGATCAGTGAGCTCTGGGATCAAGTGATAGAGCCTGCCTCCATATATAAGGTGGAGGAGGATGAAGCAAGATGCTTCATACTTGAACCTCTGGCCACCACACACACAAGTGAACATGAACACACACACACACACACACACACAGAGAGAGAGAGAGAGAGAGAGAGAGAGAGAGAGAGAGAGAGAGAGAGAGAGAGAGAGCATATACACAAATGCCATTATTCTCTGGCCAGAAATGGAATGTATTATTGCCATTTTAAAAGGAACAAGATTTTAAAATGCAGAACATAAAATTTTGCTGTACTTCTAAGATAATTGCTATTAGCTATTCAAGCTACTTTCAATTCTAAGTATTGGTGGGTAGTGTATAACATAAGCTCTTAAAGATTTAACTTTTTTTTTTTTACAGAAAGTGGTAGGTATACAAAATAAGATCTAGATTTTCACAGATGTATTTCTACTCTACACTCACAGCAGCTTATTATTTTGTCTACAAACCATCCTCTTGTGTGGTTTATCATGTCTCCATCAGTAGGCATCTCCTTCCTGTATACTTCTATGTAATAATTCCTCAAAGAAAGATTGTAGTGGCGTTCTATAGACTTATACAGTGGGACACTGTCCTAACTAGCATTTAACTGCCAGCCTGTCCCAGCCAAGAATCACCTGGGAAATGACTCTTTATTAAGTAATCATCCTGTCTCAGATTGGCCTGTAGGCATGTCTCCATGGGGTTGTCTTAATTATTGATAGATGTAGGAGGCCCCAGTCCACTGTGAGCAGCACAATTCTCTGCACAGGGGGTCCTGGGATATATGAGAATGCTAGCTAAACATGAGCCAAGAAGCCAGAGAGGGAGCCAGTAAGCAACATTCTCCAATTGTTTCTGCCCTGACTTCCATCAGCGATGGATTGTAACCTGGACATGTTAGCCAAATAAACCCTTCCCTCTTCAAGCTGCTTTTGCTCAGAGTGTTTTAACACAGCCACAGAATAAAAGCAGGACAGAAATGTATATTTAAAATATGATAACCAAAAACATCAAGTAGCAATGTCCAATTTTGTCTCCTCCCCAGTGAGCATCCTGGGTGGCTACTTTTTCCTTGAAGCAAGCCTTGATCTTCAACTTGGAAATAAGTTCCCATTCTAGACTTGTTCCCCATTTCCAAATGTGCTCTCCAACTGTCTCTCACCAGTGGCACACTCACGTTTGAGTCAACTTCTCTTTTTCTAGTAATAGGAACCTGTGTGTGTGTGTGTGTGTGTGTGTGTGTGTGTGTGTGTGTGTGTTAGTTTGCATGAGTGTGTTGTATGTGTGTGAGTATGTATATGTGTGTGAGAGTATGAATATGTATGTGAATAGGTGTGTAGGGGTATGTGAGCCCACAGCTGGGGTTTGCTCCTGGGTCAGGAATGCTGGGTGAGAAGAACAAGAGTGTGAAGTGGAGACTCCAGAGCTTTGGCTCCTCTCTGGCTCCTATTCTTTCCCTGTGTCACCTGAACAGCTTGGCATCTGTGCCAGACAGGAGAGCATGAATAAGAAGGACCGCTCAAGAGAAAATCAAACAACTCTCATTCAGAAAGAACTCAGGCTTTATGGAGATAGCTCACTGCCCTCATGCCCTGCAGAAACCAGAGGTCTCATGTCTATGGTCTTTTCACCAGGTCCTGAGCATCAAAGGGAAGTGTCTGTTCCCACCTTTGAAGATGAAAGCTCTGACAATGTAGCACAAGCAAGGCTCAGGACTAGAATAACTGACCATCCATCCAAAGATCACCCTAGACAGAAAACTTCCTGGGACCTGTCCCCTGAAAGCAGAGGCCCCAAAGGCACATTAGAGCAAAAGACCAGTTCAAATGAGTCAGCAAACCTAACACATTTCATTTCCTGCTATGCATTTGAAAAGCACAGTTGCAACCTGGAGTCTCTGAGGAGGTTTTCAGGGGCTTCCTGTTGCTAAGAAACCTGCTTAAAATACTGATGCTCTGAGTGATCCCCTGTGGACAATGTCCTTGGCCACTGCCATGCTCTTCCTGCCCTAAGCCCTGGAGCTCTGCTAGAGGGGTATAAAGTTTGGCACTGATATTCAGGGCTTGACTTACTACAGGACTGTCTGGGAGCAGACGCGACGTTCATACTAGAATCCTGCTGCATTGGTCAGAGATGATCCTCTCTGTAGTAGATGGAAATTAGTGCAGAGAATCAACTGTCCAATTGCCCAAAGTGTTGAGAACTTGTGACTGTTGAGTGTTCAGCCCTCAATGAGACATCTCTATAATCCCCACCCCTGGGATCAGGGAACATTGCAAAAGAGAGTATGGAAAGAATATAAGAGACAAATGAGGAAGAGACTTTAAAAGGCTGTTATCTCTACATGCATGGCCATTGCATGTGTGGATTCACGGCAACTATGGTCAGCTGCACAAGATCAAATCAACAAGCTTGCTAGTATTCCAACAGTTCATTCCCTCTGCTGAGCAAGTAGAACTAGTACCATCACTAAAGAGCAGATTCACCAGGTACCAGGTTCTCCCAGGCAGAATGCCACAGAATGGCAAGAGAGAGAGAGAGAGAGAGAGAGAGAGAGAGAGAGAGAGAGAGAGAGAGAGAGAAAGAGAGAGAGAGAGAGATTGCTCTAGTGACATTTCAACATAAAAAAGGCAGAAATTGCTTTTTGCTAGATTCATCCCATCTGGGAAATCCTGTGCACATGCAAACCTTAGGCATCTGCTTATTTAAGTTGTTCTATTGTTTAAAAAAAAAATGACCAGAACTACAGGTGGAATTTCTATAATCTATCCCAGAAGCCAGCTAAATGTGCAGGAAATCTCATGTTCCTTTAAGAGTTGGGGTAACACTAAGAGGATGAACTCTTTGTTACCACTGATGCAAGAGGTGTAGGTGTTTCCTCTTAGGATGAAAGAATGTATGATTCTACACAGTCTGTACACACTCTTTATTGTGTGGTGCCATCTAGAAAATGTTAGCCTTGGGTCTACCATCTGCACCCTCGAGCTGAGGCTGTTCCACAGCCTTCTGTGCACTGTTCCTGCCAGGAGAGATCTGTCCTCCCAGGAGTGTTTTTACTCTGGGGCTCTGAGGTGAGACAGCCACTTTCTCTCCATTAACTGTGTGGAGTGGGGCTCGCCAGGAACACATGGGATGCAAGATCAGTGGAGCAGCTGTGACAGGATCCTTGTGGTCTGCCATCTGCACCCTCGAGCTGAGGCTGTTACATAGCCTGATGTACACGGGTCCCACCAAGAGAGAGCTGGTCTCCCGGGAGTGCTGACACAGGCTTATAGACCCACAGGAGGAACAAGCTCCAACCAGAGACAGCAAGAACATCTAACACCAGAGGTAAACACATGGCAAAAGGCAAACACAAGAATCATACCAACAGAAACCAAGATTACTTAGCACCATCAGAACCCAGTTCTTCCACCACAGCAAGTCCTGGATTCCCCCAACACACCAGAAAAGCAAGATGTGGATTTAAAACCATATGTCATGATGCTGATAGAGGATTTTAAGAAGGACATAAATAACTCCCTTAAAGAATTGCAGTAGAACACAGGTAAACAGGTAGAAGCCCTTAAAGAGGAAACACAAAAATCCTTTAAAGACTTACAGGAAAACACATCCAAACAGGCAAAGGAATTGAACAAAACCATCCAGGATATTAAAATGAAAGTAGAACAATAAAGAAATCGCAAAGGGAAATAACTCTGGAGATAGAAAACCTAGGAAAGAGATCAGGAGCCGGAGATGCAACCATCAACAACAGAACACAAGAAAAGGAAGAGAGAATCTCAGGAGCACAAGATACTATAAAAAAACATTGACACAGGCTCCAGACAACCGGCCACCTTCCTGGTCAGAGCACAGGTGTCCACCCAGCCTGAGAGGCTTCTGCAACAGGTTCCTGGGGAGCCAGCTTGGTTCCGGGACTCCGCGGAGGGCAGTCTGCACAGGTGAGAGTGTGGAATACAGAGGCCAGCAGTCTCTGGGACAGGCGAGAGCCACAGAGCCTCTGAGGCAGCGCCATTTTCCGCTCCAGACAACCGGCCACCTTCCTGGTCAGAGCACAGGTGTCCGACCGGCCTGAGAGGCTTCTGCCTCAGGTTCCGCGGGAGCCACCTTGGTTCTGGGACTCAGCGGAAAGTAGTCTACAGAGGTGAGAGTGTGGACTACTAAAACAACGGCTTCTGTGACTGGCCAAAGCAACACAGCTTCTGGGAAAGATCCTGTTTTGGGCCTTCATCTTCGGCCAGGAGGAGGTCCAAACACCAGATAACTGTGCACCTTCCCTGAAAGTGGAGACCTTGCCTGCAGAGACTGCCCTGACCACTGAAACTCAGAGGAGAGAGCTAGTCTCCCAGGTCTGTTCATAGACAGTAACAAAATCACCAAAGGAACAATCTCTAAACAGAGACAACTATAAGAACTAACTCCAGAGATTACCAGATGGCGAAAGGTAAACGTAAGAATCTTACTAAAAGAAACCAGGACCACTCACCATCATCAGAACCCAGCACTCCCACTTTGCCCAGTCCACGGCACCCCAACACACCTGAAAGCTAGACCTGGATTTAAAAGCATATCTCATGATGATAGTAGAGGACATCAAGAAGGACTTAAATAACTCACTTAAAGAAATACAGGAGAACACTGGTAAACAAGTAGAAGACATTAAAGAGGAAACACAAAAATCTCTTAAAGAATTGCAGGAAAACATAACCAAACAGATAGAAGACATTAAAGAGGAAACACAAAAATCCCTTAAAGAATTGCAGGAAAAAACAACCAAACAGGTGTTGGAATTGAATAAAACCATCCAAGACCTAAAAAGGGAAGTAGACACAATAAAGAAAACCCAAAGTGAGGCAATGCTGGAGATAGAAACCCTAGGAAAGAAATCTGGAACATAGATGCGAGCATCAGCAACAGAATACAAGAGATGGAAGAGAGAATCTCAGGTGCAGAAGATTCCATAGAGAACATCTGCACAACAATCAAAGAAAATGTAAAATGCAAAAAGATCCTAACTCAAAACATCCAGGAAATCCAGGACACAATGAGAAGACCAAACCTATGGATAATAGGAGTGGATGAGAATGAAGATTTTCAACTCAAAGGACCAGCAAACATCTTCAACAAAATTATTGAAGAAAACTTCCCAAATCCAAAGAAAGAGATACCCATGAACATACAAGAAGCCTACAGAACTCCAAATAGACTGGACCAGAAAAGAAATTCCTCCCGACACATAATAATCAGAGCAACAAATGCTCTAAATAAAGATAGAATACTAAAAGCAGTAAGGGAAAAAAGTCAAGTAACATATAAAACCAAGCCTATCAGAATTACACCAGATTTCTCACCAGAGACTATGAAAGCCAGAAGATCCTGGACGGATGTTATACAGACACTAAAAGAACACAAACTCCAGCCCAGGCTACTATACCCAGCCAAACTCTCAATTAACATAGATGGAGAAACCAAAGTATTCCACGACAAAACCAAATTCACACATTATCTCTCCACGAATCCAGCCCTTCAAAGGATAATAACAGAAAAAAACCAATACAAGGACAGGAACCACGCCCTAGAAACAACAAGAAGGTAATCCCTCAACAAACCTAAAAGAAGACAACCACAAGAACAGAATGCCAACTTTAACAACAAAAATAACAGGAAACAACAATTACTTTTCCTTAATATCTCTTAATATCAATGGACTGAACTCCCCGATGAAATGACATAGACTATCAAACTGGCTACACAAACAAGACCCAACATTTTGCTGCTTACAGGAAACTCATCTCAGAGAAAAAGATAGACACTACCTCAGAATGAAAGGCTGGAAAACAATTTTCCAAGCAAATGGTATGAAGAAACAAGCTGGAGTAGCCATTCTAATATCTGATAAGATTGACTTCCAACCCAAAGTCATTAAAAAAGACAGGGAGGGACACTTCATACTCATCAAAGTTAAAATCCTCCAAGAGGAACTATCAATCCTGAATATCTATGCTCCAAATACAAAGGCAGCCACATTCATTAAAGAAACTTTAGTAAATCTCAAAGCACACATTGCACCTCATACAATAATAGTGGGAGACTTCAACACACCACTTTCACCAATGGACAGATCATGGAAACAGAAACTAAACAGGGACACAGTGAAACTAACAGAAATTATGAATCAAATGGATCTGGCAGATATCTACAGAACATTCTATCCTAAAACAAAAGGATATACCTTCTTCTCAGCACCTCATGGTACCTTCTCCAAAACTGACCACATAATTGGTCACAAAACAGGCCTCAACAGATACAAAAATATTGAAATTGTCCCATGCATCCTATCAGATCACCATGGACTAAGGCTGATCTTCAATAACAAAATAAATAATAGAAAGCCAATCTTCACGTGGAAACTGAACAACACTCTTCTCAATGATACCTTGGTCAAGGAAGGAATAAAGAAAGAAATTAAGGACTTTTTAGAGTTCAATGAAAATGAAGCCACAACATACCCAAACTTATGGGACGCAATGAAAGCATTTCTAAGAGGAAAACTCATAGCTCTGAGTGCCTCCAAAAGGAAACTAGAGAGAGCACACATTAGCAGCTTGACAACGCACCTAAAAGCACTAGAACAAAAGGAAGCAAATTCACCCAAGAGGAGTAGACGGCAGGAAATAATCAAACTCAGGGGCGAAATCAACCAAGTGGAAACAAGAAGAACTATTCAAAGAATCAACCAATCAAGGAGCTGGTTCTTTGAGAAAATCAACAAACCCTTAGCCAGACTCACTAGAGGGCACAGGGAAAGCATCCTAATTAACAAAATCAGAAATGAAAAAGGAGACATAACAAGAGATCCTGAAGACATCCAAAACACCATCAGATCCTTCTACCAGAGGCTATACTCAACAAAACTGGAGAACCTGGATGAAATGGAGAAGTTCCTAGACAGATACCAGGTACCAAAGTTGAATCAAGATCAGGTTAATGATCTAAACAGCCCTATATCCCCCAAAGAAATAGAAGCAGTCATTAATAGTCTCCCAACTAAAAAAAGCCCAGGACCAGATGGGTTTAGTGCAGAGTTCTATCAGACCTTCAAAGAAGATCTAATCCCAGTTCTTCACAAACTATTCCACAAAATAGAAACAGAAGGTACTCTACCCAACTCATTCTATGAAGCCACAATTACTCTGATACCTAAACCACAAAAAGACCCAACAAAGATAGAAAACTTCAGACCAATATCCCTTATGAATATTGATGCAAAAATCCTCAATAAAGTTCTTGCTAACCGAATCCAAGAACACATCAAAACAATCATCCATCCTGACCAAGTAGGTTTCATCCCAGGGATGCAGGGATGGTTCAATATACGGAAATCCATCAACATAATCCAGTATATAAACAAACTCAAAGACAAAAACCACATGGTCATCTCCTTAGATGCGGAAAAAGCATTTGACAAGATCCAACACCCATTCATGATAAAAGTCTTGGAAAGATCAGGAATTCAAGGCCCATACCTAAACATGATAAAAGCAATCTACAGCAAACCAGTAGCCAACATCAAAGTAAATGGTGAGAAGCTTGAAGCAATCCCTCTAAAATCAGAGACTAGACAAGGCTGTCCACTTTCTCCATACCTATTCAACATTGTACTTGAAGTCCTAGCCAGAGCAATTCGACAACAAAAGGAGATCAAAGGGATACAAATTGGAAAAGATGAAGTCAAAATATCACTTTTTGCAGATGATATGATAGTATATATAAGTGACCCTAAAAATTCCACCAGAGAACTCCTAAGCCTGATAAACAGCTTTGGTGAAGTAGCTGGATATAAATTAACTCAAACAAATCAATGGCCTTTCTCTACACAAAGAATAAACAGGCTGAGAAAGAAATTAGGGAAACAACACCCTTCTCAATAGTCACAAATAATATAAAATATCTTGGCGTAACTCTAACTAAGGAAGTGAAAGATCTGTTTAATAAAAACTTCAAATCTCTGAAGAAAGAAATTATAGAAGATCTCAGAAGATGGAAAGATCTCCCATGCTCATGGATTGACAGGATCAACATTGTAAAAATGGCTATCTTGCCAAAAGCAATCTACAGATTCAATGCAATCCCCATCAAAATTCCAAATCAATTCTTCAACGAATTAGAAAGTGCAATCTGCAAATTCATCTGGAATAACAAAAAACCTAGGAGAGCAAAAACTCTTCTCAAGGATAAAAGAAGCTCTGGTGGAATCACCATGCCGGACCTAAAGCTCTACTACAGAGCAATTGTGATAAAAACTGCATGGTACTGGTATAGTGACAGACAAATAGACCAATGGAATAGAATTGAAGACCCAGAAATGAACCCACACACCTACGGTCACTTGATCTTCGACAAGGGAGCTAAAAACATCCAGTGGAAGAAAGACAGCATTTTCAACAAATGGTGCTGGCACAACTGGTTGTTAACATGTAGAAGAATGCGAATTGATCCATTCCTATCTTCTTGTACTAAGGTCAAGTCTAAGTGGATCAAGGAACTTCACATAAAACCAGAGACACTGAAACTTATAGAGGAGAAAGTGGGGAAAAGCCTTGAAGATATGGGCACAGGGGAAAAATTCTTGAATAGAACAGTAATGGCTTGTGCTGTAAGATCGAGAATTGACAAGTGGGACCTCATGAAACTGCAAAGCTTCTGCAAGGCTAAAGACACCATCAATAAGACAAAAAAACACCAACAGATTGGGAAAGGATCTTCACCTATCCTAAATCAGATAAGGGACTAATATCCAATATATATAAAGAACTCAAGAAGTTGGACTCCAGAAAGTCAAATAACCCCATTAAAAAATGGGGCTCAGAACTGAACAAAGAATTCTCACCTGAGGAATACTGAATGGCAGAGAAGCACCTGAAAAAATGTTCAACATCCTTAATCATCAGGGAAATTCAAATCAAAACAACCCTGAGATTCCACCTCACACCAGTCAGAATGGCTAAGATCAAAAATTCAGGTGACAGCAGATGCTGGCGAGGATGTGGAGAAAGAGGAACACTCCTCCATTGTTGGTGGGATTGCAAGCTTGTACAACCACTCTGGAAATCAGTCTGGCGGTTCCTCAGAAAATTGGACATAGTACTACCGGGGGATCCAGCAATACCTCTCCTGGGCATATATCCAGAAGATGTCCCAACCGGTAAAAAGGACACATGCTCCACTATGTTCATAGCAGCCTTATTTATAATAGCCAGAAGCTGGAAAGAACCCAGATGTCCCTCAACAGAGGAATGGATACAGAAATTATGGTACATTTACACAATGGAGTACTACTCAGCTATTAAAAAGAATGAATTTATGAAATTCCTAGCCAATGGATGGACCTGGAGGGCATCATCTTGAGTGAAGTAACACAATCACAAAAGAACTCACACAATATGTATTCACTGATAAGTGGATATTAGCCCAAAACTTAGGATACCCAAGATATAAGATACAATTTACTAAACGCATGAAACTCAAGAAGAATGAAGACCAAAGTGTGGACACTGTGCCCCTTCTTAGAATTGGGAACAAAACACCCAGGGAAGGAGTTACAGAGACAAAGTTCGTAGCTGTGATGAAAGGATGGACCATTTAGAGACTGCCGTATCCAGGGATCCTTCCCATAAGCAGCTTCTAAACGCTGACACCATTGCATACACTAGCAAGATTTTGCTGAAAGGACCCAAATATAGCTGTCTCTTGTGAGACGATGCCGGGGCCTAGCAAACACAGGAGTGGATGTTCACAGTCAGCTATTGGATGTATCACAGGGCTCCCAATGGAGAAGCTAGAGAAAGTACCCAAGGAGCTAAAGGGATCTGCAACCCTAATGTCGGAACAACATGATATACTAACCAGAACCCCGGAGCTCTTGTCTCTAGCTGCATATGTATCAAAGATGGCCTAGTCGGCCATCATTGGAAAGAGAGGCCCATTGGACTTGCAAACTTTATATGCCCCAATATAGGGGAATGCCAGGGCCAAAAGAATGGGAATGGGTGAGTAGGGAAGTGGGGGGCGCTATGGGGGACTTTTGGGATAGCATTGGAAATGTAACTGAGGAAAATATCTAATAAAAATATTAAAAATTAAAAAAAAAAGAAATACAAAAAATAAATAAATAAATAAATAAACCTACCAAGACACAAGTTAAAGAAAGCAGCACTGGCCTGGAGAGCTGGTTCAGAAGTTTCAAACACTTGCCACCAAAATAGCACCCTGAGTTTGATCCCCAAGACCCACATGAGGGAAGGAAAGAACCAGTTTCTACAAGTTTTCCTCTGATGTCTACATGTGTACTGTGGTGCATACATGCCCACACATGTATGGCATATATCCACACACTTACACGAGTAAATTTTAAAAAGGTAAAAAGAAAAGAATTTTTAAGAAACTAAAAAAGCTGTATATTCAACCACTCAAAAACAGTTATAAACTTATAGGAAACAGAGTATGTATATACTGAGAATTATATAATATGGATAAATCATATCAGATAATAGTTAAATACATGACAACACATCTTATTTATACTAAAGAGCCAACATACAGATGTTGCAGCTACTCAGACTAGAAGAGAGCCAAGTTACAGAGCAAACTAGGAGGAAGCATCTACATCCAATATGTCCAGTACCCTACTAGCATCTACCACACACAAAGAATGCACAGAGTCCAACAGTTAAAAAAAAAAAAATTCTATTAGAATGTGAGCAAAAGACATGACAGATACTTCAATGAAAAAGTTTGACAGTTGATGGGAGCCTATGAAAAGATATTCAATATGCCCATTGGGGAAATGAACATTAAAATCCCAATTCTGCATCATTATATGACAATCAGAATAGCTGCAATAGAAACAGTGACATCACCAACAGCTGGCACGGATTCAGGGATGAAATCATTCCTACATTGCTAGTGGGGATGTAGCATGCTGTGGCTACTATGGAAAGAGTTGAGCAGTTTCTTCTAAAACCAAACAAGCAATTATCATAGAAGCCAGAAGTCACACATGGGCACTTGTCACAGTAAACTTCTATTCACAAGAACCTCGTGTCATGCAGCTTCCCACTCTATAGCAAATGCCTGAGGTGTGGAGAGTTTTAGTTTGGCTCACAGACTTGAAGGTTCAGCCTGATTGCTTTTGGACCTCTGGCGAGGCATCGTGGTGACAGAACCCTCCTATGATGCTGGGAGATGGAAAAGAGAGAGAAAGGATTAGGATTTCCTTCAAGGGACCACCCCTAAAGTCAAGGCTTCATATGGGTCATACCTCTTGGTTGATTTTAAAATTTTCTTTTTCTTCATGTGTACGTGTGTGTGTGTGTGTGTGTGTGTGTGTGTGTGTGTGTGTGTGTGTGTGTAGCACCTGCACAGGCCAGCTTAGAATCCCCTGGAGCTGGAGTGACAGGCAGCTGTGACTCACCCTATGTGGGTGCTGGGAACCAAACTCAGCTGCTCTATATAAGAACAGCAAGTGCTCATACTGCTGAGCCACCTCTCCAGCTGCAGAGCTCACCTGTTAAAGGCTCTGCCAACTCCCAAAGGACCACACTTTAAACACACAGGCCTCTGGGGAACATTCCAGATGCAAGTCATTGCACACTTATAGGAATTTTGTTCCTGGTAATTAAAATAACTTGCAAATGGGAGATGTTCTTCGATAGACAAGTGGCATTAGACATAGTCCTATAAGTGCTTTGAGAAAAGACAATACTCACAGAAGTAACTACTAGAGGATCATATTTGGTTATAAAAGTCAACACCCAAGGTAACACACCACACAGTCCATACATAGAACATTTTAAATGACAGAAATTTAGAAATGAAGAAGAGGTCAATAGATCCTAGGGGTCAGGGGGAGGGAAGAGGTGGAGATGACTATAAAATGGATGGGTCTTGTCTTTTAAATGTTTTATTTTTGGTTGTGTGTGTGTGTGTGTATGTGTGTATTCATGCCTGTGGTTATGTGCACATGAGTACAATATCCACAGAGACCAGAAGAGGGGACCAGATCCCTTGGAGCTAGGGTGACAGGCAATTATAAGCATCATGAGGGTATTAAAACAGAATTTAGGTCCTCTGCAAGACCAGTACATACTCTTAATTGCTGAGCCATCTTTCCAACATATGGAAGTAAGAAATACAGCAACCTACACATGTGATGAAATTTCAGATAATAAAACATACATACATGTATATCCACACACATGATGCATAAACATTTAAGATACTGAGTAGGTATGCACTGTACATCAAGTGGAGTCACAAAGAAATACAAGAAAGAAAAAATCCTAGGGAAATGGGGATTCGTGGACTATATCTGGCTTGGATATCAATAAGCTGGAAAGGTTCCTGGTTGCCTCAAATCAGGAACCTTAGGCCAGACATGGGGCAGGGATAGGAGTGTCTCACAGAAGCAAATTCTTTAGACATTTAGAATTTAGAGCCATAGGTGTATGTATTACTACTGCTCCTTAATTAGGGTTTTACTGATGTGAACAGACACCATGACCAAGGCAAGTCTTATAAAGGCCAACATTTAATTGGGCTACAGGTTCAGAGGTTCAGTCCATCATCATCAAAGTGGGAGCGTGGCAACATCTAGGCTGACACAGTGCAGGAAGAGCTGAGAGTTCTACATCTCCTTCTGAAAACTGCTAGTGGAACACTTTATTTCAGACAGCTAAGAGTAAGATGTTAAAGCCCATGCTCACATACTCCAACAAGGCCACACCTCCAAATAGTGCCACTCCCTGGGCCAAGTATATACAAACCATCATAGAAGGAAAGTAATTTCAAGTAAAAACATCTTGTCCCTGAGCCAAACTCAGTAAGACTGAAAAAGAGTGGTGATAACAAAGACTAACATAGTCAACATGAACTTCTATTGCACGTGTGCACACATATTCACATGTATATTCACACACTTTTGCCAGTATACACACATATATGCACATTCATGTAGAGGCCTAAAATTTATGTTGTGAGTTTTCCCAATCAATTTTCATCTTTCTACTGAGACAGGATCTCTCATGTGAACCCAAAACTCACTAATACAGCTATTCCAGCAAGCAGCTTGGTTCAGGGATCTCCTGTCTCTGTTTCCCCCTTGCATTAGGATTACATGTTGCCCTCCATACCCATCAAGCATGTACACAGGCTGTAATGATCTTCATGCTTGCATAGTAAGCACATTACCCACTGGGACATGTCCTCAGTCCCCACATAGTTTTAAGAGAATTGCAGGAAGAGAAGCTGTGAAGGATTCCAACCACATAAGAGGTGTGAATAATATCAAGTAAATAGACAAAATTCACAAACACACAGAAACAATCAACACTCCATGGCCACTATTCCAAGAGTCCCTAAATAATCCATGCAGCAAGGGCAGTGGAGAACTGGAGATGGATTTGAGAGAACTGGAACAAAAATTATGATTTCTCCAATAAGTGGGATGGGTTTGACCAGAGAGAATTTGAACAGGTTAAAAAAAAAGATAGCAAATGACCTAATGACAGAAATGATATCTTAATTCCATAGTGTTCTGGAAAGTATTGCTGTAGCTGCAGAGGTGAGTGTGGGCTGTATCTTCCATAATTTGTAGGTTCTTGTTTCCCAGGACAGAGTTGCACCAGAGACATATGGTTATTAGTAAGAAACAAGAGTTTGTCCAGAGAGGGAAGCCAGTCTTGAGTACAGGAGTGAGTCCAGGAAAGACAGAAGCTAGGAGGAAGGAAGGAAGGAAAGAAGGAAGAAAGGAAGGGAGGGAGGGAGGGAGGGAGGGAGGGAGGGAGGGAGGGAGGGAGGGAGGGAGGGAGGGAGGGAGGGAGGATGAAAAGATGAACAGGAGCCTCATTCATACAACACCCACCTTCCTTCATATTTGTAGATTGTGGCCTTTTCTCATTCATGCTTTTACCTATAGTGGTGTGTGTGTGTGTGTGTGTGTGTGTGTGTGTGTGTGTGTGTGTGTGTGTGTGTATGTGTGTGTATGTGTGTGTGTGTGTGTGTACATGCCCAGGCATGTGTGTGGAAGCCAGAGAAATTTGCAGGAGTTGGTTTTCCTCTGATACCTACTGTATAGGTCTTGGGAATTGAACTCAGGTCTCAGACTGCGGGCCAAGTGCCTCTACCTGCTGAACCATCTTACCATCTGACATATGTTAGTTTTGACCTCCACACATACACACACACACACACACACACACACACACACACACACATACATGCATACACACCTTACTCTCCATATCTCCCAACACAGAGCTAAGCATTATCATATTGTTATAGGGCTAGTATATGCTCCTGAAATGGTAACATTTTGCAGAAGGGCAAACCTGAGACAAGAAATGAAGTGGGCTGCCAGTATCTAAAGAGAAGTAGACATCAGTCATGAAGATGTTCTCACTCCTGGCCCCATCAGAAAAGCCATGAGGTAGCCAATAGACTGTTGTAGCAGGCAAGGCTCACTCCACATGACTAGGTGCTTATTTTGGTAAGAATGCCAATATATTACCTTGTGTTACTAAACTCTGGTAGGCTATATTCAGAGGATGGAGGGGAATTAGACTGTTTAAGAATGTTCATAAAAATAATAGCTTCTATTTTTCATAATTCTTTCCTCTTTTGATACTTTTCATTGTTATTATTTATTGTTATCATCATTATTTGTGTGTGTGTGTGTGTACAGACAAGGGAGGATAGTGTGTGAGGGTGCTGTATGTCGGTCAGAGAACAACTCTCAGTAAACAATTCTCCTTCCATTATGTAGATCCTGAGGACTGAATTCAGTTTATCAGAGTTGGTGGCAAGCCCCTTTTCCCATTGAGCCATCTTGTCAGCTCTTCCACTATCACCTTATAGGAAGGAAATTCTGTTTATTATGCCTAATTTATTTTGCTTTCACAGATTGACAGGTGTAGGGACATGAGAGTTTGGAGGACACTAAGACCTGTATCATCTCATCTAGCTCATAGATAAGGAAACAAACCTAGAGACACAGAGGGGCTTCTTCTGAGTTCCCATGGCTAACACAAGACATGGGACCACATGGAACTTTGCCAAAAATGGGACAGAAACATTATGAGGGCCAGAGATTTGAAGAAACCTCTGTGAAACAGTATCTTCAGCTTGTACTTCCACATCACTGTTCATTATCAAAGGAAGTCAGGACAGGATCTGGAGTAGGGCAGGTTTGTGGAAACAGGAGCTGATGTAGAGGCCATGAGGGGTGCTACTTATTGGCTTGCTTCTCGTGCCTTGCTCAGCCTGCTCTCTTCTAGAACCCAGGACCACCAAGCCCAGGGGTAGCACCACCTACAAAGGTCTGGTCCTTCCTGTATCAAACAACAATTAAGAAATCTCCTAGAGCTGGAGAGATGGCTCAAGAGTTAAGAACTGAAGGAAAGAAGGAAGGAAGGAAGGAAGGAAGGAAGGAAGGAAGGAAGGAAGGGAGGGAGGGAGGGAGGGAGGGAGGGAGGGAGGGAGGGAGGGAGGGAGGGAGGGAGGGAGGAAGGAAGGAAGGAAGGAAGGAAGGAAGGAAGGAAGGAAGGAAGGAAGGAAGGAAGGAAGAAAGAAAGAAAGAAAGAAAGAAAGAAAGAAAGAAAGAAAGAAAGAAAGAAAGAAAGAAAGAAAGAAAGAAAGAAAGAAAGAAAGAAAGAAAGAAAGAAAGGAAGAAGGAAGGAAGGAAGAAAGAAAGAAGAAAGAAAGGAAGGAAGGAAGGAAGGAAGGAAGGAAGGAAGGAAGGAAGGAAGGAAGGAAGGAAGGAAGGAAGAAAGAAAGAAAGAAAGAAAGAAAGAAAGAAAGAAAGAAAGAAAGAAAGAAAGAAAGAAAGAAAGAAAGAAAGAAAGGAAGGTAGGGCCCACAGCCCAATCTTACGGAATTATTTTCTTAATTGAGGTTCCCTCTTCTTAGATGACTTTAGTATGTGTCAAGTTGACATAAAATTACCAAGCATAAAGGGAGAGTCAGTTTTCTTCAGGAAAGTGACTCTATAGGCTGCCTATGCCCAACAGATGCCCCCACATTCGAGTACTAGTTGAACTCAGTGTATTAGAAATAAAAAAAGAAGAGCGTGTGAAGTTGGGAAGGGGATGAAAGGGGAGTTTGGATGGGAGAGGGGTAGAGTAAGAGGTGAATGTGAGATAGATAGATAGATAGATAGATAGATAGATAGATAGATAGATAGAGATATAGATAGAAATATATAAATATATTCTCCCTAGGAATCTCCTGTTGGAAAAGAAAGGGTTGAAGCCCTGGGGACAAACACAAAAATCTTGTTCCCCAGTTGTCAGCTTTAGAAGAGGAACTACTATTAACCAAAAAAAGTAGCAGAAAATCAAATTACACTCTGAAATGTAAAGGCTCTAGCAAACTGTGCAAAGAAGCTGAAGAGGCGGGAGTGCAGGAGGGAGCAACTGAGCAGGAGCCTCAACAATTGAGATTTACAGATCACAGCAGACAAAAATCAATCTCCATTCACCATCTTAAACCGAATCAGACATCTCAAAGGGACAGACGTAAACACGCACACCACCTTCCATGAAAACAAACTCCAAGAAAATCAATCCCGTTTTATGCATTTGTGTCTTGGGAAATGTATGACTCGCCTGAGACAGTCATTTTCTTGTTGATTTGGTTTTGAAGGAGACTTTAAGAATGCTATCAGCAAGATGAAGACATGAAGTCATCGACCTTGGGGCTAGCAAGGAGCAGACCTCGGTTAAACAATTCCTTTGTTTTGTAGATAAAGAGACCCATAGTCACTACTAACAAGCACCATCAAGTCGCCCAGTTCCATTGGGAATAAAGACAGCTGGACCAGCTCATTCTTGGATGTTAGGAGCATGGATTTTATTTATTTATTTTCTTTAGCATTTTTTATTAGATATTTTCTTCATTTACATTTCAAATGCTATCCCGAAAGTCCCCTATACCCTTCCCCCCCGCCCCTACTCCCCAACCCAACCATGGATTTTAGAAGCAAGCAAACCCTATTGAGTCTGGGTTACCTCACTCAGGATGATATTTTCTAGATCCATCTATTTGTCTGCAAAATTTATGATGTCCTTGTTTTTAATAGCTGAATAATATTCCATAATAAAATGTAAACAAACTACATTTTCTGTATCCATTCTTCAGTTGAGGGACACCTAGGTTGTTTCCAGTTTCTGGCTATTACGAATAAAATTGCTATGAACACAGTGGAACATGTGTCCTTGTGGTATGGTGGAACATTTTTTGGGTATATGACCAGGAGTAGGACAGCTGGGTCTTCAGGTAGAACTATTTCCAATTTTCTATGTAACTGCCAAGTTGATTTCCAGGTTGTACTAAGTTTGCAATCCCACCAGCATAATGACTTCTATGGTATGTATTCACTTATAAGTGACTATTAGCCATAAAGTACAAAATATCCATGCTACACTCCACAGACCCAAAGAAGCTAGACAAGAAGGAAGGCCCAAGTGAGGATGCTTAAATCTCACTCAGAAAGAGGAATAAAATAGCCATAGTCATGGTCACAGTCACATAGTCATAGTGAGTTGTAGTCGTTCGTAGTCGTAGTCTTAGTCATAGTCATAGGAGGCAGATGGAGGAAGGGAACTGAGGAGAGGGGATAGGGAGGGTAATTGTGGGGTTCAGGATCAGGTGTGGGGAAGAGACGGGGGAGAGGGCCAAGAGAATGAATGGAAATCTGTACCTGGTAGGAGTACGGGGGTCAGGGACACCTCTCAGAAGTGCCAGAGACTCGGGATGGCAGAGGGTCTCAGGAGGCTATGGAAGTGACTTCAGCTGAGACTCACAGCAGTGGAGATGTGGAACCCGAAGAAGTAAACCCAAGCTGTGATCCTGGCTCCTCTGCTCCTCTAAGGAGACTGCCTGGCAGGAACAAGGATATTCAAAGAGACACTGTGCCCCCTCTTTGGCCATCAGATTATTAAAACAATGGATCCCAAGAAATGAGAATTTCCTGCTGAAGAGAAAAGGGCTGAAGGTCTGGAGATAGCCAGAAGTGGAAGATTTACAACTTGTGAGAATTGGCCTTGAAAGACAGATAAAATGGGGCTGAGGTGTGGGCGGGTCCACACCTTGCTGGGACTGTTTAATACTGAATATCTCTTGCCTTCTATTTAAACCCTACCCTCATTTTGGAACCCCAAAAGATGGACTTATGGATCATCAGATCTCTGTCCCTCTTTCCAATGGGGACATATTGAATAAAACTCCCTTTCTGCTCTCCACTATTAATCTGGTTCCTTTAATTCCCCTGCTGAGGATGGGTGGCTGAATGTGGGTGTTTGGCTGTGCAGGCTGTGACCTCAAGTCCAATAGCACTTTCTGCATGACTGAAAGAGGCACCTTTGTTAGATGACACAATTATGGCTAACTCCATTTTCCTTACCATTCACCTTTAATGAGACAGAGAAGACCAAATATTCATTTTCCCAGACTCCATTGCAGCTAGGTGTAGTCTACAGCACAACTCTGGCCAACAGGACACAGTAGAAACCATCCATAGAATCCATTTGGTAGCATGTAGTCATTCTTACAGGACAGAAGGAATTCTAGAGACCCATGTGTCCTTTCCTTTGACTAACCGATGGTTAAAATGGGACAGTTGGTTTTGTCAACCTGACAGAATCTAGAGTCACCTGGGAAGAGAGTCTCAATTGGGAGTTGTCCAGATAACAGTGGCATGTGGACATGAATGTGGAGGGTTATCTGTACTATGCTAATTGACCCAACCATTCCCTAGGCAGAGAATCTTGGACCGTGCAAGTAGAGAATGAACTGAATACTAACAGGCATGTATGCGTTCACTTCCTTGGCACTCTTAGCTACAGATATGGCTAGCAAGCTCAGCTTCCCAATAATAATATATATTATTATATTATATATTATATAACATATATCATATTATATATTATACCTAAAGGAGTAAGTCAAGTAAACCCTCACTCTATTAAGTTGCTTTTGATCAAGATATTTTATCACAGAAACAGAAAAATAAAATAAAATAAAAAACGGAATGGCTGCAACCTCCTAGGAAGTTATCAGGGTATGCCTGAGAGAGTAGAGTGAAGATGTCTCTGTCTTTTTCTGGTGTCATCTTAATAAGGAGTTGGTTTCATGGGGGGGGGGGCAGTTACAAGAGGATCCTATTAAGGATTTGGCTTGGAAGAGTCTTAGAAATTTGGTTGAATAAATCCCTGTTTTGGCCTCTGCTTACATCTCCAAAGACAATGTTTATCTGGCAATTTGTGGGGCACTGGGTACCATCATGCATGTGTAGAGGTCAGAGGACAACTTGTTGGTATTTGTTCTCTCCCACTACCATGTGGGTCCCAGGGACTGAACTCAGGTAGTCAGGCTTGGCAGCAAACACCTTTACCCACTGACCCATCTCACTAGCCCCAGTGATAACAGTTTACATTTCCCAAAGCCGCCCTTTTCTATCTCTGCACTGTGTTTTTCCCATCCATATAATTATAGAGCCAAAGAAGTCTATACCTAGGTCCTCTCAGTCTTGACACATTAGCGTGCTATTTTATCAGATCATGTGCCACAGTGAGAATTTCTCCCTCAGCAGTCATGGACCACGGGTGCCTCTCTCAGCGTTTTCACTAATGCCCAACCACCAGGGGAAAAATTGCTGACATGCTCTGGCTGCCTGTGCGTTGTGTTGTTAAACCTACTTACAGCTCTAATCGGCTGGTTTTCACACCCAGGAGAGTCAGATTGATTGCTGACACTGACCTGGCTGGGAGAGGACCCTGCAATCTCCAGCCAAAGAGACTTAGGCATACTTCCTGAGAATCTGGCATCTGGTACCCTAGAGGGAGAGGACTTGAGAGGGGAGATAAAGTGTGAAAAATAAGGTTTGTAGGTGTTCTGTGCAATGCTGAATTGAATTGATCACGGAGTCTGGCAGGTCGAGGTCTAGGTTCCAGCTTCTTTGTCATTTTCCAGCCCATGAACTTAGGACAACTTATTCCACCTTGTTACTGAACCTGGGGTCACAGTCTGTGCCCCAGGAAACCAGATTTAACCATTCATCTTCCATAATACTATAAAGACAGCCAAGCTAATAGTGAAATACCAGAAAAGGAAATTTAGTCAATGTGTCTACATCAGTAGGAGGGCAAAGGAAATCCAAAAATCCCCTAAGCCCATCTTTTGGCATGCTCACAGGAGGGAAAGACCCTCATAGAAGCCAAGAGATGTGCATATCTAAACAGTCCCAGTAAGGTGGTATCTGATGTTGTGGGTGCTTTGAATGAAATGCCCCCCCTCCCCCCCCCCCCCCCCCCCCGCCCATAGGCTCAGTCAGGTATTTGAATATTTGGTCTCAGTTTGGTTGGAATGTTCAGGTAGGTTGAGGAGGTGTGGCCTTGCTGGAGGAAGTGTCACTGGGGGGAAGGCTTTGAGGTTTCAAAGCCACTTGTCATTTTCAATGCATTTTCTTTTCTTCCTGCTTGGGTCTCAAGCTGTGAGCTCTTAGCTTCCAGCTTTAGCCTCCATACATTTGCTCTGGCATCGTGGACTCTGCAACTGTAACCCCAAATAAATATTTCCTTTTACTAATTGCCTAGGTCATTACATTTTATCACCACAATAGAAAAGTAATCACAGCACCTGCCCACCATTGTCTTGGTTCCAAGTCTCTCCTACAAGGTCATCTGACAAGAAAGCTCCATAGACAAGTTCCTCCTCTAGCTGCGCCAGGACTTCAGCTGTTTCTTCTTCCAATGGGAGAGTCTTGGGGAAATTCTAATTCTTGGAATCCATTATTTAAATGGTCTGATGGTCAAAGAGAGACATGCAAGTGTCCCTTTAGAATGTATTTCTTTCTGCCAGGAAGACCAGTTACTACATTCTGACTATGTTTCTCAGCAGAGGCCTTATTGTCCCAGAAGCTTATCTGAATGGGTCTCAGGGGGGCAGGTAGGTAGTCAGTTCAGCTTACCAGTAACTGTTCAAGAGTGTTCAGGTGACCCAACCCTGGCCATTGAGACTGAAGGAGAGTGGACCTGGGTATGAGACTGCTTGTCCACATCTGGGCAGAAGAGAGAACAGGGGCCCGGGATTGCTGGCATCCAGTTCACTTTTTCTCTTTTCATTCAGTCCAGAAAGCAACGGCCTTTGACTGTGTATTGTAGAGACAAGCACCACAAACAATACCTGAACCCCTATGTGGGAACTTATGAAGTGAGACTAGAGTGAGCCTAGGCCTTGAACATAAGACAAATACCTTCAGGCCATTCTTGTTCTATTGTCTCCTCCTCATCCTCCTCCTCTTCCTCTTCCTCCTTCTCCTCCTTCTCCTCTTCCTCCTCCTTTTCCTCCTTCCTTCCTTCTCTTCTTCCTCTTTCTCCTCCTTCCTCTTCCTCCTCTCTCCTCTTCCTTTCTTCTTTCTCTTCCTTCTCCCTTTCTCTCATATCCTCTTCACAGATTTTAGCTACAACAGCTTTGATTAACTGGAAATATACACAGTTGCCCTTTCCTTCCCTTCCCTTCCCTTCCCTTCCCTTCCCTTCCCTTCCCTTCCCTTCCCTTCCCTTCCCTTCCCTTCCCTTCCCTTCCCTTCCCTTCCCTTCCCTTCCCTTCCCTTCCCTTCCCTTCCCTTCCCTTCCCTTCCCTTCCCTTCCCTTCCCTTCCCTTCCCTTTCCTTTCCTTTCCTTTCCTTTCCTTTCCTTTCCTTTCCTTTCCTTTCCTTTCCTTTCCTTTCCTTTCTAGATAATTTAAAAGAAAGAAATCTTTACTAAACACATTTGAACATCTATGGCTTCCCTAGCCTTACAGCTGATAGAGGAGGGAGGACAACACGGACCTCATAACTTATTCATATACAATTCTGAAGGGTTTGTAAAATCAAGTTCACTGTGGGATTTGGAGACAATAATGTTCAATCCACTTAATTGAAAACAGGTTTACAAGTCTACCAAAACACAAAAGGAGCCCTGTGATGTGAGCAAAGAGGCTCTCCTACACTATAGGTTTGATTGTTAATCTCCAAACCTTTGAAGTGAAAGAACCTAGTGGGGAAACCCCCACTCGTATCCCGAGTCGGCGTGCACCCAAAGAATCACAAGAGACTGTCTTGATGAAAACACATGAGGTAGTTTAATGATGGAGCTCTGGGCTGACAAGTATCTCACACAGGGGACAGTGGTTGTCAGCCACGTGGCTCGAAAGCTAGGGGTTTTTATAGAAAAGGGTCTGGGGCTGGGGGAGGAATTTGCACGGTTTCACATGATTGGTTCATTTAAACATCAGCAGACTGTGCATGCAGATCAAGGTAACAGCAGAGCATCTGGTTAACATTTAACCCATGTCAGAAGGGTGGGAGATAGGGAGGAGCTGGGCCAGTCCGGACATGTCATTCTCTTTATCTTTATGGCCAAGCAGCCTCAGGAATGTCTTAATGACAGGACTGCCTGGGCATTTTCTGGCCTGCTCCACAATGTTCTCAGGCCCAGGCTTCTAAGCTCCAAACAACTCTTTGGACTAATTGACATAAATTACATGTATCACAGGTCTCAAGTTTTATTTTCTTTCAGAAGCAAACACTAGAACAATGATCAAATAGTAAAAATCACTTTCCCTTTCACTCAATGGTTTCTTGGTAAGAATATATGAGGGACTCTACCAAGAGATATGCACAGGATAATTTATCTCAGCATTGCTTATAACACACTAAAAATAAGAATAATTACAGCAAAGTGTATGACAGTTGCAAACAGGTCAGATCACTAAGTATAGTGTCCACTCCAACATGACCACCGGGAGTGACTTCCAAAACGAATAACTCAGAGGTGTCTTGCCACTGTCAAAGCAAAGATATGCCATTGACTTAAAAAATCAAGGAGAAAATGCAGGTGGTTCCACAGATGAAACAATTTCTGTGCAAGCAAATATGAAAAAGGCCTGAGTTCAGATCCCCAGTGCCCACACATAGAGCTGGGCAGGTGTAACAACCTGCTTGGGATCCCAGAGCTAAGGAATCTGTAAAGCAAGCTGACTAGGAGTCTGTAATATCTGGGTTTAGCAAGAGTGCATTGCCTTGATACACAAAGTAGAGAGAGACTGGTAGAAGGTGTAGCTCAGTGGGAAAGCATGCCCTAGGTACTGCATTCAATATGTGCTACCAGGGGGAAAACTAGAATGAGATGAGGAAGACACAGCAACTTGATTCAGGAAGGAAATCACAGGAAGAAATGGAATTTGGTGAGGTCCTGCCTGTGACATCAGCAGCCAGATCATCTGTGGCATGTGCCCTGGACAAATCCTAGTGATGTTCAGAGAGTTAATGCCTCTGGACAGTTGGAGTCTAAATGTTCTACCTGAGTCTTTCTTGGAAGAGAAGGTGACAGTCTGTGAGGCTCCTCTGTCCAGTGTGATGGATGAGAGGGCCATACAGCAAGCAGCCACCAGAGGTTCCATATTGGCTGCTGTCAGCTCTTCAATCACACCATGGCTGGCTGTTAAGCCCATGGTCCTGGAATTTATGGTGTCCCTGTAGGAGCAGCCTAGACAAGGTAACTGCTGCAGTCACCCAGGGACAGAAGCCAGGTTTCTGCTCTCTGGAAGCTTGAGACTATTCCTGCTCTGCCTGACCATGCTTCCTGCATCAAAGCATAAATAATTCATCCAGGTGTCCCTCCCTTTGGTACCATCTCATGGCCACTCCACAGCTACTACAGTGGGGTTCCATGGCCAATCCAAATATCATTGTCAATCTCAGCCTCTCACATACCAGGCAGTGAGGAAAAAGCACTACCAGGTCTACCTGTGCTTCTAACATGCTAGGCCACTGCAGTGACTAGAGGAGTGGGGGTTAGGCAGAGTACCTGTAATCCGTCTCCGGATAAAGCAGGATAGTGCTGGGATTGAGGTAGTCAAGTGAGGTAGTCAAGGGGCAACAATGGGGAAGCTTTGGAGTCCTCAAGCCATGCATCTGACCCCTGCCCCTGCTGATTGCTAGCAGTATGACCTTGGGCAAGCTGTTAACTTCTCTGTGCTGTTTCATCAACTATGAAATGACATTTTGTGGGGTAGAGCTCTGTTGGGAAATTCACTGAGATACTCCTTGAAGCAGGACCCAAGTTAGAGCTGGCAGCCTGCTTAGAAAACTTAGAACCTTCTTTGTAACGGAGTAAAGAGACCACACAGAGTTGGAGGATCCTGAAAGAGTGCAGATGGAGGTGGTCAGGGGCACTCAGTTATTATTTAATCACTATAAATGACTGGCTATTAAGACAACTAAAGAGATCCCAAGATGATTAGACTCTGGATCTGCAAACCTCTATCTCTCTACACAGTCCACCAGCATTCTCGAATCTTTAAGTGTGGATCCATTTTGCCTGGACACTTAATTTCACAGCATTCACTATATAAGGAGCCATTGGACAGGAGCCATCTTAGGAGAAGTAAGAGAAGGCTTTATGAGAGCCAAACAAAGACAACACTGTTACAGAGACACCCTCCTGGCAGCTCTTCTGTTCTGGGCTAACAACATGTTGCCGCAGGCTCCTGTAGCAACAGCAGTGTAGTGAGTAGAAGCTCTGCTAAAGTGCCCCAGGGAATCTCCCCTGTCTCCTTTACGATAAATGGGGAGCCCAGGGCTACAGCTGTCATTCCTCCCCTAAGAAGCACACTCCATCCCGATCCCTTGTATTCCTCGCACTGTACTGAGGGCCGTGCACACACCTGCCAGCGATGTTCAAGCATCTCCCACTTAACTATGATTTCGAACTTTGTCAACAAAACAAAACAACAACAACAACAACAACAACAACAAACAAATCTAGCTCCTTAACTACCTAGCCATGGAAATAGAGAGGTGATTCAGCAATTAAAGGCCTGTAGTGGTCTTCCAGAAGAACCCAGTTCAGTTTCCAGCACCCATGTCAAGCACCTTGCTATCGTTGCCTGTAACTCCAGTTCTAGGGGAATCCCATGCCTTCTGACTTCTTTAGATATCTGCATACCCACTTAGAATAAGAATAAAATGCATATGAAGAATAATTAAAAACAAATCTTTTTTTTTAAAAGGGGGGGGGGAGCTGAATTAGATGATTGCCAGTCAACCTTCACACATCTCCCTGGTGCTTTGCCACATCCATGTCCCATTCCCTATGACTTCTGTCCCTTTTTACAAACAAAAACAATTATTTATGCTTAAATATGTATATTCTTTTTTAAAAGATTTATTTATTTCATATATGTGAGTACACTGTTGCTCTCTTCAGACACACCAGAAGAGGGCATTGGATCCCATTACAGATGGTTGTGAGCCTCCATGTGGTTGCTGGGAATTGAACTTGGGACCTCTGGAAGAGCAGTCAGTGCTCTTAACCGCTGAGCCATCCCTCCAGCCCAAATACATATATTCTAAAAGAAGGGATTTTTGACAAGACCCAAATAGGAAACTTAAATTATTTCTCTAATGGAAATTCATCACTAGGAAGAGCAAAGGAGAATATACAGTCACAGCTAAGCACTGAGAAAATCTAGCTTGGTCTCCTTGCTCTCTGTTTGGAGATGAGAGTGGCAATTATAAATGAGGTGACATTCAGGACAAAATTGAGAGATTCTTAAAAGGAACAAAGGAAAAAAATCTCTCCAAACATGGATTCACTGTTACTGAGAAGGTGGAGCTAAAATCTTGCAAACCAGACTTGCATATTCTCATAGCCTGACTGAGAGCACTCTGGGATTCCTTCCAGCTCCTGTTATTATTTTTTTCATAGTGGATACTCTGCGGTGGTTCACAAAGCTTAGACGAGCAGAAAGACTCAAGGAGTACCCTGCTCCCATTGGAACCTTCACTTACCCATGTAGTCAGCTCCGATGAGTTCTTCAGTACATCAGAGCCCTGGTCAGTGCACTGTCTCCACCTCCAAACACTGAAATGATCCAGGATCTCAGAATGAGCTGACCTTCCCTGTCTTAATCTGCTTTAACTGTCAATTTAACATAGCCTGGAGTTAACTGAGAAGGGAATCTCATTTGAGGGATGGCCTAGATCAGATTGGTCTGTCTTGATTATTCTCTGACTTAGGAAGGCCACTGTGGGTGACAGCATTCCCTAGGCAGTAGACATCCCTGAGTTATATAAGAAAGCTAGCTAGATATAGACCTGGGAGTGAGCCAGCAAGCAGTGCTCTTCTGTGGTTTCTGCTTCAAGTTCCTGCTTGAATTCTTGCCATAAATTTCCTCAATGACAGAATGTAAGTTGTTAAGATGAAATAAACCCTCCCCACCTCCACTAGTTGCTGTTAAAGTGTTTTATCAGAGCAACAGAAAAGTAAACTAGAGACAAATGCTACGCACATGGAAGAAAGGACAGCCTCTTCAGCAAATGATGCTGGGGAAAGAGGATATCCACATGTAGAAGAATGAAACTAGATCCCAATCTCTCCCCTCTCAATGGATCAAAGACTTTAAAGTAAAACCAGCAACTCTGAAGGTGACAGAGGAAAAAGTGGGATAAACATGACACAGGCACAGTATAGAACTATCTGATAGGCTCCTATCACTCAAGATACAAGGTGGGGGCGCACTGGCAAGCAAGAAAAACCTGAAAAACGTGGAAAATTAAAAATTCACACTGAAGGACCTGGAATATGTGAAGAAAACCTGAAAAACGTGGAAATGAGAAAATCACACTGTAGGACCCAGAATATGATGGAAAAACCTGAA
This sequence comes from Mus caroli, assembly GCF_978045245.1. Taxonomy (NCBI): domain Eukaryota; kingdom Metazoa; phylum Chordata; class Mammalia; order Rodentia; family Muridae; genus Mus; species Mus caroli. Next base: position 67,266,431 of record NW_028227268.1, read on the forward strand.
AAACGTGCAAAATTAAAAATTCACACTGAAGGAACTCTTTTTAACAAATAAAACCATTAATTGAGTAAAAAGTCTAAAGAATGGGAGAAAATTCTTTGCTGTATAAATACACACAGTGTAACCACCGTGGGACTATGATAAAATACCATGACTCAAAGCAACTTAGAAATAAAAGAGTTTATACTGGTGAATGGTTCCAGAGGGGGACCCCAAAAGTTGGGAAAGAATGTCAGAAAATGGGGAGGTCACCTCTTCAACCATGAGTTGTGGATCAGAAAGTAAAGTGGAAGTGGGGTGAGGCTACAAACCCTCAAATCCCACTCTCAGTGGCCACTTTCACAGCAAAGTCACACTTTTCAAACATCCCAAAACCTCTCTTAACAGCACCTCCAACTGGTGGTGTTCATGGGGGACATTGACAATTCAAATCGCCTCACTCTGCTCCCTGTCCCCCATAATCTCATGACCATATCACAATACAAAATGCATTTAGTCTATCTTCAAAAGTCCCATATCACGGTCTCAAATCTGTTCTAAATCCAAAATCTCTTTTAAGACTCAAGGTAATCTCTTAACTGTAAACCCCTATAAAATCCAAAAGCAAATTATATCCTTCCAATGTATAATGGTGCAAAGCATACACCCTCCCATTCTGCAGGGATAGAATTGGGTCACAGTGAGGAGATACTAGGTCAAAGAGAGACCAAAACACAGCAATGAAAATACCAAATACTGTAGGTCTACGTCTGGTGTCGGGGTAATTAACTTGATAGCTCTTCCCCTGCAGCTTTGCTGCCCACAACATGCTCCTCTCTCAGGCTAGTTCCACACCCTGCCTGCAGCTCTGCTTGGTAGATGGCTATGGCTATGGCTTCTCCAACATCTTGGGGTCTCCACTGCCACCCAAACTACACTTCCCCAGCTTCACTCAATGCCTCTCAGGGCCTCCTTCTCACTGGAATTCCCATATATCATGCTTGCTGGACTCCATGATTCTCTGGAACTGTGTAGGAAGAATCCACAAAACCTTCACACTTGCATATTTCATGCCTCAAAGCCAGTACCACATGGCTGGACACCACGCCCAATTCAGCTGCTAGCTTAGGATAGACCTTGGCCCCTTGGACCACTGAGAAAGGCTTTTGTTTGCCGTTGCTTCTTAGGAATGGGAAACTCATCAGGTGCTTTCCTTTCACAAGACAGAAGCTCAGCCTGAAGGGGTCTTGCTCTGGGGGGCTCCCTTTCCCCTGTACTCGGCTACAGACCAGGAGTCCCATTCTTACTGACAGAATTTCAGCCTCTCTTTTAGCACATGCGTAGACTGTAATGGTGCTAGTTCTTTTTCTCTCTAAATTATACATTTTATATTTCTCCCTTACTCTTGCTCATTGTACCCATGCATATGAGTTATCATTAATAACCATCCCACAGACTCAAATGCTGTCTTAAAATTTCCTATGCCAAAGATATTGGTCCACTCATCTTGACATCTGACAGAGTTTGATATATATAATATACAAACAACTAAAGCAACAAACCAAACAACCCAATCATGAAAAGGGCTAATAAAATAAATGATGATTCTTGAAAGCTGAAATATAAACAGCCAGGAAATACGAAAGTTCAACCTCACTGACCATCAGAGAAACTCAAATCAAAACCATATTGGGATTCTATCTCACCCCAGTTAAAATGGCAGTCATTTAAAGAAAAGAAAAAACACAAACGCTGAGGAGGATATTGAGCAAAGGGACTCTTTCCACATTGGTGACAGGATGGTAAATGAGTCTGTCCTATAGATATCACTCTACAGGTTTATAAAAAGTAAAATTCAATCTACCATGTGACCCAGTTATACCACACATCAGGATTTTCTCCAAAGACTCCATGTCAATATATCACAGGTCATTGCATACCAATGTTTACTGCAGCATGATGCATAATAATCAACTTAGATGTCCATCGACAGAGCATGGGTAAAGATGTGTTATATAGATTAAGTTTTCAGCAATAAAGGTCTAAGTTATGCCATTTGCAGGAAAATAGCTACAAATGGAGATAATCATATTGAGGTAAGCCAATGAGCATTTGTGTGTGTGTGAGTTTGTGTACATGAATGTGTATGTGAGTATGTGTGAGTGAGCCTGTGTGAGTGTGTGCATGAGTGTGCGTGTGTGTGTATGTGTGAGTGTGAGTGAGTGTGTGACATGAAAATAGAAATAAAACCATCACATGAAACAAAAGAAACTAACAGGCATGGGGAAAAGAAAGTGGCTAGTAGATAAGAAGGTGAGGGATATGCTCTACGTGCAACATGTAGTTGTATAAAAACTTATAGATAAATATACTTCAAAGTGTAAACAAGGAGTAGGTGTTAACACCATCAGGATACACCCTGTAGAACTGGGGGTGTGGGAGTCTCTACAGCCTGATATACTATAGACAAACAGCTTCCATCAGAGGAGCATATACTTACAGACAGAGATGGACAGACAGACAGACAGACAGACAGACAGACAGACAGACAGACAGACATTGTCCTCTGCAGGCTGGCAGCACTCACATGAGTTACTTTTCAGTGAAGAGCTGCAATATCCTTGTCTCTAAGATCCGGATGGCACTAGCTTTTCCAAAGGCCGGTAGGCAAAAAGAATGAGGAACCTCAGATAAAGATGCCCCATGCATGCTCAGAGAATGCCCCTCCTCTCTCTTTTATCATTCTCAGCTCTCTTTTATCATTCTCATTGAGGTATGAGTCACATGAAAACACTGCCTATCAATGTACACAACTTGGTTGATTAGGAGATCCTGACTGCCCTAGTTTTATTTCTATCTCTGTGATAAAATACTTCAATAGAGCAACTCAGGAAAAGAAAGGGTTTAATGGTGTACAATTCTAGGTTTTGTGGGGAAGTCAAGGTAGGAGCAAGGCAGCAGGTACACCCACAGTCAAGAGCTCACAATTCCACCCTGAAAAACAGAGCTGAACAAGAATGTGTATGCCTATTGCCCAGCTAAGTTTCTCTACTTTGATACAGTCCAGGGCCCAAACCCAGTGTCATCTAGGTAGTATTGGCTCTGAGGCATGAAATATGCAAGCATAAAGGGCTTGTATAGCCTGCCTCTGCAGTTTTAGAGCAACTGAGTCCAGGCAATATGTTGCAGGGGAATTCCTGTGAAAAGAGGACCCTGTGAATTACTGCCACCCACTTTCAGGCTGGGTGTTCCTACATTGGTTAAAGCAACCAATCTCACAGACATTCCCATGGGTCAATCTGACCCAGATAATTCCTCACTGGCACTCTCTTTCCAGGTAAATATAGGTTGCCTTGGGTTGACAATTTAAACTAACCACAAAAAAACATATGCCTGAAATACCATTATTATGACCAAAGCCCATGAACAAACCCACTCTCATCAGAGGCAGCCTAACGATGCTACAGGAGCAGCCTGAGATCTTCCTCAGGGGTCTCCACTCAGATAAACCAGGCCCTTGCCTGCTTTGCATGACAAAATCTAAAGGCAAGTTAGAACAAAGCAAAAATTAGCAGGCTTGTTAAGTATGGGCATTTAGAGAGAGCATCTAAGGAAAATAGACCATGCATCAAAAGCATAGGTGTCACTTCTCAAGAGGGAGCTGAGCTTAGACATCTCTACAAAGGCCAGGAAAGTAGTTTTGTAGGTTGCAGTACTTAAAGAATGCCAACCAAGCAGTTTAAAAATTAAGTAAAAATTCGTGGGCGGGTTATCTTGCCTATTTTATCATAAAGATTTTTTGTTTGTTCATGAAGTTGTGTAGTGGTTTAACCAGGGGTGCTTTTTAGATTTAGGGGTGAGAAAGGAATTTAGTCAATTAAACTCAAGGCTACAAACAGCCTGTCATCAGCAACGTGGTTGAGATGTCATCAGGAAGGCATGGTTACCTCTGTAGGTGACTTTGGCTTTGTTGGTTGTGTTAAAGGGAGGTTTGACCATTGTCAGCAAGCATGAAAGGCAAACCACCTCCCTGGAAGAGGGAATCCTATCTCTACCCATGTCCCCATCATTTTTCTGCCTTTTGGTTCAACGCCACTCATCTCCCTTCCACAATTTTGGCCACATATTTTGTGTGTGAGAGTCATGCTCTTACCCAGTCACATACATAGGAAGGTGAGAGGTTGCTGTCAGGTTGTCTTCCCCCACCACTTCTCTACCTTATTGGTTCATACATGGTCTTTCAGTGATCTTGACTGGACCAACTGGCTGGCAAGTCCCTGGGATCTACCTGTCTCTCTACTCTCAGTTCAGGGGTTACAGGTATGTAACCTGCCTGCCCTCTACATTAGTGACTGGGGTCTGGCCTCAGGTTTGATGGCTGTGAGGTAAGCACTTTACTGACTGAGCCTTATCTTCCAGCCCTTCCTCCACCACTCATTGCTCTAGCACAGAATCAATGTCACTGCGTCTCTGGAGCTGAAGAAAAATTAGTCATTCAACACCTAGCAATGATAGAATTAGACCTACTGAAAAGACCTAGTATTACCCTGGCTGTGTGTGAGTCTCAGTGTCTTTTTCTAGATAAGAGATTTGTGGGAACTCATGTCACCCTCTAAGCCTCTGTCCTATCCAAGATGAAGCAAACACAGTTATCACTTTAGAGGGCTGTGGTCTAAATGGGGTCATAGACATGGACCTCTCAGCACAAAACTCATGACAGAATATGCAATCACTAAAAATTGGCTATAATTATTGTCCTGGTTAGGGCTGAAAATGTCAAAATAAGACCTGGTATCCCCTTTCCAGAACCTCCCAGTATACTAGGGAGACTAATGACACACATAGTAGTGACTTAAAACATGGGGCACAAGTGCCAGATAGTTCTGACACACCCCTGACACCCTGCCATGTGGGATGCTGAAATAGGAGGGTCATGAGTTCAAGGCCAACCTGGATTACAAGGCCAACCTGGGCAACTGAACAAAACAATCTTAAGGAGAGAGAAAGAGAGGGAGAGAGAGAGAGAGAGAGAGAGAGAGAGAGAGAGAGAGAGAGAGAGAGAGAGAGAGAGAGAGAAATGGCTTATCAGTTAAGAGCACTGGTTTTCCGGAGGACCTGGGTTCATTCTGAGAATCTGCACAGTGGCTGCCAACCATCTGCAACTCTACCTGCAGGGAATCTGGCGCTCACTTCCAGCCTCCATAGGTCCTGAATTCATTGATGCATAGACATATATGAAGGCAAAACATTCACACAGCATAAAATGAAAATAAATTATTTTTAATGTAAAAAGAGAGCTGTGGCCAGAACTCAGTGGCTGAACATCTAGCTAACAACAGGCAAGCCCAAGGTTTAACTTTGTACTGAAAAGGGGTGGAGGGGGAGGAAAAAAAACATGACCTAGTCCAAACTTGAGAGTGAGAAATGGTTTTCAGAACAAAGAATACTCTAGCTTCATTTCTGATGCTGTGATATAAAATACCCTGACCAAAAGCAACCTAGGGGAGAAAGGATTTGTTCAACTGGCACTTCCACGTTACAGTCCATTATCAAGGGCAGTCAATGGAGGAACTCAAGCAGTTAGTCATGCCCCATCCACAGTCAAGAGCAGAGAGAGAATAAACGCATCTCTGCACGCTTGCTTCCAGTTCTGCTCAACCAGTTTTCTTGATGACATACGTGTGTGTGTACACAGCTCATATATACACACAGAGGCCAGAGAGGATATCAGCTGTCTGCCTTTATTGATCCCTGCCTTCTTTCCATGAGCCAGGCTCTCTCACTGAGCCAGACACACGCTTGTATTTTTAGATAGGCTGGCAACGAGCAAGCCCCAGTGATCTTCCTATCTCGACTTCCTCTCCAAGTACTGAGGCTATTGGCAAGTGTACCACCACACCTGCCCTTTTATGTGGGTGCTGGGGTTCTGAACTCAGTTCCTATGCATACATAGCAAGCACTTTACCCACAGGACCATACCCTCAAACACTTTTCGATTGGACAGGCCATGGTGAAAAGGGAAAAGCACTGGACAAGAAAGAAACTAAGGTGGCAGAAGAAGGAGAGCAAGCTGGCTGATCTGTCAGGGAGTGATAACTGGGAAGGAGGGAAATGAGATAATGATTCCTATGTCCTTCACACCATGGCTGTTCTTGGAACATGGCACTGGAGCAAAGTTGGGCATCAAAGGCAGAAAGAGGAGACAACTTGGCTTTGAACTAGAGGAGAATGGGGGGTACATCTGTCTGGCCGTGTAATGAATAAACAGAAAAGACAACCCTTTGTTAGCTGACATAGAAGTTCATTTTCCTCCAGGGAAGGAAGTGATACTGGTTCTTCCATGACCCTGCAGACCTTAAAACAAGAAGATCCCTCTGGGAGCCACCAAAGACAGACCTGTGCTGGAGCCATCATATAGGCAGAGTGGACTCTGAAAAATGCCTAGGCTCTTGTGGGGATGGGGAGATGAGGGTCAGGGATGGGAACAAAGGACTGTGTTATGTTGAAGATAAAAGAAGAGCTGCTTCAAAGGCGACTGGGGTGTAGATCATCACAAAGAACACAGTTCAGGAAGCAGGAAAGCCAGGTTATCCTTTTTTGAACATGAAAGGACAGCCAGTGTCTGCCACATGCACTGGCCAGTTTTCAAACCCCACCTGGATTCTCTAATACTCCCCTGGTGAACATCGTGAAGGATCCCCCTCTGTAAAGACAAATTGCTTAATCCTTAATGGGGCCTAACAAAGAAGGGGACAGAAATAAACCCCAGAAGATTACAAGTTTGTCTGCCATTAAAAAAAAAAAAGAGGAAAAAGGAAATAATGGGGGAGGGGTGTATACAGTAGATTGAGTTGGAAGGAGAACGTGGAACACACATTGTAAGGGTGGTAGGGTTTCCTGTGGCTCATAATTGGGAAGCATAAAAGTCCATCATGGCAAGAAGGCATAGTATCTTAGTAAGGGTTTCTATTACTGTAACAAAACCCAATGACCAAAAGCAACCTGGGATGAAAGGGTTTATTTTGCCTTACACCTTATATAAGTCATCACTGAAGGAGGCTAGGGTAAGATTTCAAGCCAGAACCTGGAGGTAGGAACTGGAGCGGAGGCCATGGAGGAATACTCCTTAATATTGTTCTCCACCACTTTCTCAGCCTGCTATCTTATAGAATCCAGGACCACTAGCCCAGGAGTAGCGCCACCCACACTGAGTTGGGCTCTCCCACATCAATTATGAATCAAGAGGATGGCTTACAGGGTTGGCTTTCCCATAGGCTAATCTAGTAGAGGCATTTTTCTAATTGAGGCCCCCTCTTCCCAAACGATTCTTGTCTGTGTCAGGTTAACAAAACTAGCCAGTCCACGTGGAAATGGCAGTAGCTTGGTCTGTGGTACCCACCAGAAACCAGAGCAGTGAATCTGTTCTCAGACTCTCTCTCTCTCTCTCTCTCTCTCTCTCTCTCTCTCTCTCTCTCTCTCTCTCTCTCTCTCTCTCTCTCTCTCTCTCCCTCTCGCTCTCTTGCACTCACTCCCACACTCTCTCTCTCTCCCCTTCTTTTATTATATTATTTTATGTAGTCTATGAGATAGAACCTCTCAAATTCAGGATGGGACCATTCTCCTGAGGCAGTCCTCTCTGGAATCACTCTTAAAGACATCCAAGGGTGAACTTCATTAATACCCTAGATACTTTTCTAAACTTTATATGTGGATGGGTGTTTTGCCTGAATGTGTGTCTGTGTAACATGCAAAAGTGTGGTACCCTGGACCATATAGAGACTGCCATATCCAGGCATCCATCCCATAATTAGCCTCCAAACGATGACACCATTGGCATACACTAGCAAGCGTTTGCTGAAAGGACCCTGATATAGCTGTCTCTTGTGAGACTAGGCCGGGACCTAGCAAACACATAAGTGAATGCTCACAGTCAGCTATTGGATGGATCACAGGGCCCCCAATGGAGGAGCTAGAGAAAATACCCAAGGAGCTAAAGAGATCTGCAACCCTGTAGGTGCAACAACATTATGAACTAACCAGTACCCCGGAGCTCTTGACTCTAGCTGCATATGTATCAAAAGATGGCCTAGTCAGCCATCACTGGAAAGAGAGGCCCATTGGCCATGCAAACTTTATATGCCCCAGTACAGGGGAACGCCAGGGCCAAAAAGTGGATATGGGTGGATAGGGGAGTGGGGGAGGGTATGGGGGACTTTTGGGATAGCACTGGAAATGAAATTGAGGAAAATACGTAATAAAAAAAAAAGTGTGGTACCCACAGAAGCCAGGAGAGGCATCACATTCCCTGGAGCTGGAGTTACACAGTTTTGAGCCACCATATTGGTGCTGATAAGGAAGAGCAGCCTTGCTTTTAATTACCAAACTGCTTCTCCAGTCCAAACCCTAGGTACTCCTTCATCCAATCAAACTGGTATTTAAAATTAGCCATCACAGAAGGCAAGAGGTGCTATGAGAGTTCAGATTGAGGAACTTCACTGCTAATCTTGTAAGGCCAAATATGAAGTCATAGGAAGTTTCATTTCAGCTTTTCAGTCACGTGTTTCCATAGCAATGAGAGGTTGGAAAACCATCCGCACACTCAAGTTGAAATGGTACTTTGGACTTCAAGTGTGGATCTTTTCCCAAGCTAGTGAAGCAGTATAATGCTGCCTCATGATGTTGGGCAGCAGTTAAATCAGCATTGCATCAGCCACATGACCCAAAGCAGCCAGTGGGGATGCTCCTGCATGCTGAGCCGTGAAGTAAAGATTCCCAGTGGGTGAGAATGAATGTACTTCCTCTTAGAGTACTTTATATGAATAATGCTTAAAAGCACATAATACATAAAGAAACCTCCATGCATACCCCCAACTGGAGGTCTACTATGGAATTCTTGCTCTTAAGAAGGAGTGATGACCTCCCTCCAAAAAAAAAAAAAAAAAAAAGTAACAGTCTAGACAGAAAGCCATTGAAGAAAACTCTTAATAATTGTTATAAGAGTGTTGAAGTGGTCCTTCCTTCCATTTCAGCTCTGAACTTTGTCTCTGTAACTTCTCATGGTTATTTTGTTCCACATTCTAAGAATAGGCAAAGTATCCACACTTTGGTCTTCCTTCTTCTTGAGTTTCATGTGTTTTGCAAGTTGTATCATGGATATTCTAAGTTTCTGGGCTAATATCCGCTTATCAGTGAATGAATATCATGTGTATTCTTTTGTGATTGGGTTACCTCACTCAGGATGATGCCCTCCAGATCCATCCATTTGCCTAAGAATTTCATAAATTCATTGTTTTTAATTGCTGAGTAGTACTCCATTGTGTAAATGTACCACATTTTCTGTATCCATTCCTCTGTTGAAGGACATCTGGGTTCTTTCCAGCTTCTGGCTATTATAAATAAGGCTGCTATGAACATAGTGGAGCATGTGTTCTTATTACAAGTTGGAACAGGATTCATCCCATATACAACCACCAAACCCAGACACTATTGCATATGCCAGAAAGATTTTGCTGACAAGACCCTGATATAGCTCTCTCTTGTGAGGCTATGCCAGTGCCTGGCAAATACAGAAGTGGATACTCACAGTCCTCTATTGGATGGAACACGGGGCCCCTAATGAAGGAGCTAGAGAAAGTACCCAAGGAACTAAAGGGGTCTGCAACCCTATAGGAGGAACAACAATATGAACTAACTAGTACCTCACAGAGCTGTTCTCTAGTTGCATATGTAGCAGAGGATGGCCTACTCAGCCATCAATGAGAGGAGAGGCCCTTGGTCTTGTGAAGATCATATGCCCCAAGTATAGGGGAATGCCAGGGCCAGGAAGCAGGAGTGGGTGGGTTGGGGAACAGTGCAGGGGAGGGTATAGGGAGCTTTGGGGATAGCATTTGAAATATAAATGAAGAAAATATCTAATAAAAACTGTAAAAAAAAAAGTGCTGAACTGTAGCTCTCCACAAATGATGGAATGACAGGTTTCATAGTGTGAAGCTCTCAAATAATCAATAAAATTATTGTGAAAAAAAGAAAGAATGGTGACATGCAGTCCAAGCCCACTGAAAGGGAAAGAGTATGTATGGAGGAATTATGCATTAATTTGGCTTGTATGCACGTCTGTGAAACAGTGTCTTAACTAAAGTAGCTGATATAGGAAGATAAAACTAAATGTGGGCAGCACCATTCCCTAGGCAGGGAATCCTGGTATGTGTTACCATGGTCACATGGAAATGCCAAGCAAGCAGTGAGGAACAGAAGTCTTCTTTGATAGCCAGTAAAAATGAAGGCCTTCCACAAACTATAAAAGACTTTAGAAGAACTGTCTATCCTTGTCTGAGCCTTAGATTACAGTCCCAGCTAACAGTGTGACTACAGACTCACAAAACTCCCATAGCTGGAACCATCAGCTAAGTCCTCCTTTTTAAAAGTCCTGAGCCCTAAAAACTGTGACATCACAAACATGTACTGTTTTAAGCTTCTGGGCCTGGGAGAAATTTGTCACACAGGAATAAACTACTAGATGACTGACCTCACTGAAGATTAAACACCACCGTATACTTTATAAATAGCAAATCATTTCTAGTATTGGAGACAAGGAAATACACGATGTGTTTTACCTGCTGATACATGTATTTCTTCAAAGCCCTAAGTGTCCATTGTGGGACTGGCAAATTTAAAATAAATTGGTCTTAGTGTGATAAAATCCAAAACTCTCATTTTTTTTGCAGACTGTAATATCATGTTTTTCTGCCACTGACCCCCTTAATGGGCAAATATCACATCATTTTAAAGCTTATAAGCTAAAAGAGTTATGCATTATCTGCATGATCTTAGTTCTTACAATATCAGCAGTGCTGGTCCTGGAGAAGATTGAGTTTTGAATGTGTGAAGTCTGATGCAGGCATGGTCTGTTAGAAACCTGTTTTCAGATTCTATTCTCATCTGGGCACCATCACGATTCCTTCCGAGCATTTCACTGAGAAAACCTGTCATAGTAGTCAATAGCAAGACGGACTTCTAGGTAAAGACACTTGCTACCAAGCCTGGTGACCTAAGTCTCATCCTCCTCCCCCACAGAAGTCACATGATAAAGGGAGAGACACCTGCAGCTTGTCCTCTGACCTCCATACGTGCACCGTGCCATGCACACCCATGTGCATGCATACACGCACAAAACAACAACTAAATAGAATAGTGTTTTTGTAAGAGGTACAGCAGCTGGTTAACAAAGCCATCCCTGGCATCTGACTGGACACCCAGACTTCAGATCTATACTTCTAGGGGAAGGAAGAGCTGGCTCACCAGTGTCATCTGCTGTGGTTCTCGGTGGCTGAGAAGAACAGTGTCCAGCTACTGAGCAGAAGATGCCATCCTGCTTCCTGTTATTGGTACAGCCTCAGCATAATCCTTACCTGGACTTCATCCGTGATGTAAATACTTATGCCTATACAGTGAATACCAATGGTGTCTAATACAAATTCATATGTCAATTATCTCTAGTTCTGCATGACGTCATCCTTCCCTTTATAGTTATCTGGTCAAACATAGCCTATATTCAGAAGTGGATTGCCAGAGTGATGAGCCCAAGCGCTCAGGCACCATGAGACACAAACACAGTTTTCTGCTGTTAGTGGTGTTTGTTGGTTTGTTTGTTTACTTTTGTGGTTTGAGACTAGAGCCCCTGTTCCTCTCTATGGCCCAAACTGGCCTTGAACTCATAACAACACTGGATCCTCATCCTTTCAAATTCAAAGACCACAGCTTTGTCCCATCATGCCCAGAACCCATGCTAGCTAGCATCAACTTTCAAAGAAACCCTAACTTCCTCTCCTGTTTGAAGTGAATCTTTCTGGAACATCAAAGGCTTCTCCTTCAGAGGCTGGGTTTCTGGGACCCATGAAAAGGAAGAAAACAGAACTTTTGTGTCAGACCATGTTCTAAACACTGTGGGCAGGTTAGCTAACCTCGTTCACACAGCAATCCTTTGCAGTCAGTCATGAGTTCAAGACATGGCTGATCCCACTCCAGACCCAGCTAGGGAAACCACCGTTCCCCACTTCACACTGAGGACTTTTGGCACCTGGAAGCACAGTCAGATTTATCTGAACTGAAGCACCAGGATCTCTGGTAGCCTTGAACATGAAGGATTCCTGGGAGATGCTCTCTGTGCCAGCTGCCAGATACAGAACCTGCAGATGTTATCGGCACAGGCTTTTAAAACTTCAAAGCATACAAGAATTTCTTAGTGAAATCACAGATCCTGACTCAATAAGTTCAGAGCAGGGTTTGGGGCTCCTGAATGAGGCCTCGGAATCAGCAGAGAACATATCCAGACACAAATTCTCAGTCAAAGATTTATTACCCTGGAAGGAAAGCTGGGCAGAAGGGATGCTTCTGGATTGGGCAAAGACAGCAATGGGTGTTTCTGAAGGAGTGGTTTTTAAGGAGAAAAGAGAGGAATATGGGTTAGGATGTGTGGGTAAGACCTGACTAGACAGGTTAGGTTGTGTAGCCAAATAATGAATTTTAATTGCTGGACCTTGATGTTTTGATAGTAGAACCTTTGTGATTAGTGTCAGGAATGATTCAGTGGCCACATAAGGAAATTGAATCGACCTTAGGGGCTAGCTTTAGGAGTGTAAACTAATGGTTTACTAAGGAAGACCTGCCAGCATCAGGTTTGCCATGTTTGGATCTGTTAGCCATTTAGTTGCAAGTTCTAAACAAACCCTACAGTGACACTCTTGTCATGGATCTGTGACCCACACTTAAAGCATCAAGGTTTAGGAGACATCATTGGGATTTTAACAGCAGAAGCACTTTCAGTTAGGTATGGATATTAGAACAATGCAAAAAGCACAAAAGAAAAAAGTATTTAGTTTAAAATGTTCATATGGGCATATAAACTATGATGCTTTGGTGATAATGACCATGTCTATCAATGGCTTATCAAGTGTTCAGCACTAAATGATCAGGAATACGAATTACCTGATCTTCATAATAATTATTTTTAAATTATTATACCATTTTACAGAAGCTAAAATTTGAGACCAAAGGAGGGAAAATAACATGCTCGTGACTATTATTCAATGTAGAAGCAGCACTTGAAACCAGGTGATATTCTGAAGACATACTGGATGACTGGTATTGGAAAAAGTTCTAACAAGTGTACCACAAACTCAGGGCATGTCAATTGTGTGATCCAGAGGCTAACATCAAATACTGTGATCTTGGTGATGGTTCTGGGCCTGAGGAGTTAAGCATTCAAAATAATACAGTACACATGAACATATTTAACAGTGGGTAACAGGGACAATGGTAGAAATGAGAAAGTTATCATAGAAGATTCTTTGGTAAATGTACAGGTAATGTTAAAGATAACCAACACTGAGGCACACGGAGATTAGGAGTAGAGAAACCTCTGCCATTCCAGAGCCAACCAGGCAGCCATTATAGTACAAGGATGATCAGAGTCCAAGGAGAGCCTCCTTCGTATTCACTGAGCAGCCTATCAGGAACCACATAGATAGACGATGTAGCCATACAGTGTCATCTGGGCTTCCCATCAGGAACCAAGCAGAAAAACAGTGTGGTCATATACTGCCATCTGAGAGAAGGAAAAGAAAGCCCCCACATCTGTTTCTTTCCTTACCTCCTAGGCACCTTCCTGTCCTGTATTAACTTAGCTCCATGTGGTACCAACCTGCAAAAGCATCCTGGAGGGTCAATCTCCTAAACTAGGGATGAGAACAAAGAAATGGAGAAATAGATGTGGAGGGGAGAAGGAAACAGAAAAATCAGCACAGATGGCTAGGAACCTGCAAAGTTTTTTATGTAGGGCAGTTAATCAAGTGTGGATATTTATGGCCAAGGAGTGACAACCTGGTGTGAAGACATTAACCACAATGCAACTTGAAGGGTTGACATCTGCAGAAGCTGGGAGACAGTCCACATGGTCTAAGAAGCAGCACAATGAAAAGGAGATTAAATATGTAAGTTTGACTCTGATCCAAAGAAATTTCTTTAAGAATGGAAAAGAGGGAATAAAAATGACGGCTCAGTTAGTAGAGTGCCTGCTTTGTAAACATAAAGATATGATTTTGATCCCCAGAACCTATATACTAAAGAAATCAAACACAGAGTTATAATTCCTGTACTGGGAAAGCAGTGACAGTTGGATCACTGAGGCTCCCTAGCCAGCCAGCCTCACTTACTTGGAGGATTCTTGACAAATGAGAGACCCTATCTCCCAAAACAAAGTGAGTGATACTTGAGAATCAACAGTCAAGGTTGACCTATGACCTCAACATACATATGCACACACATGTATACATGTGCACACACATGCACACATGTACACTGACATACACACACATACCTGCAAACATACACTAAAGCATACCTACATACATACACATAGAAAAACATGGAGAGGTTTGTTTCCTGGAGCACTGAGTTGGCCTCTCTAGGCATCTAAACATAGGGTAGAAACTGTCTGTTGGGATCTTTAGAGGAAAGATTTCTCCTGTAACAAAGGGTCCAAGTGATCTCTGTGGTGTCTGTCAACCTGAAATAATACAAGCATGCCATGTTTCAGCTAGGCAGATCTCACTGAATCAAACTACACCAAGAGGAACAGTCGTGGGACTCAGCAGGGGGCACAGGCCAGCTACATCCTCACTTCTCCTTGACATTGGGAACCATATCACTTCCTCACCACATCAATCCTGACAGCTGGAGCTTCCTGTCTCATAACAATGCTGCCCCCTGACCTCTCCAGAGGGCTGGCACTCCTCCTCAGTGGGGGCATTGCTTGGAGCATCCCAATTAATAATGTGTTTGTTCACTAGGATCTCCTGCCTACAGCATGTGAAATGAGCATCCATTGCAGATGAAAGGTTCATCTTTTCACATCTACACATCAATGTTACTTAGTAAGACAAGTGGCTGACTCCAATGGTTCTGAACTGGGGATTTGGTGGGCAGGTAGATCTGAGTTCAGATCTTGACCTCGATACATAATGAATCTGTAGCCACAAACCATTATCTTCCTCTTCTAAAGAAATATCACAGTGCTAATATATAGAATTCAGAATAATTAAATAACAGTGGGTACCTAAGACGTAAATACTCAATAAATGGTAGCTGGTGTTTATGTCATCTAAAGAGGGACACGATTGCCATAGGTCTGGGGGAAGGGTAGCATACAAGACAGAGAGGAAAATGATGAGCAAAGAATCAAGACCCATTTCCTATGTCCCCACTGCTGCTCACCTATGTGTGTGCCAAATGCCAATCTGTCTATTTCCTCTCTGGCTGAAAAGATGTAGTAAGCCTCAGAGGAATCAGTGTCCTCATGAGGAACAAGCTTATGCTACACAGGCCTGTGCTCCAGGATTTGGAAAATCACATATCCATGTGATCTAGGCAGCTGATGGCAATGAGTTAAATGGGAAGGTGGAACATCCAAGGTGAGGACCCCCCAAAATATGCACATAACATAGGTATAACTACCATGCCATACCCATTACATGTGGGAGCTATGATTCCCACAAACAATAAATGGTATCTAGAGATCCCTGAGTCCTTCCAAGCTTTAAATGATGATGACTAAGTTGAATGTTTAATACTCTTAGAGCCAAGCAAATTAATTTGTGGGTAGCAACTAGAGATTTTGAGCATAATGTAATATTCTCTCCTTTCAAAATTAAAATAAGTCTGGGAGTTTAGAGCAGCTGTTAGAGCACTTGCCCACTCTACATAAACCTTGAGTTTGATCCTCAGCACCACATAAAACTAGACATGGTGGTGTAACCCAGTACTGGGGAGGTAAGAGGATCAGAAGTTCAAGGTCAGCTTTAGCTATGCAGAGATTTCAAGGCCCACCTAATGACAGGAGACTGGTTTCTAAAGGCAAGAGAATGAGAGTAAATCTTTTTCTCTCACCTTGCACAAAAACTTCAACTCCAAATGGATCAACAATTTCAGTGTTAAACCTGCAACCCTGAAACTGCTGGAACAAAGGGTCGAGAACAGCCTCCAGGGACAGCAAAAGATCCAGACAGAACTCTGGTCACTCTAAATGAGGCTAACAATCAACAAATGCAACTTCATGAAACGAAAACACTTTTGTATAGCAAAAGAAGTTGTCCATCAAGTGAAGAAGCAGCCTACAGAAGAGAACAAAAGTCTTTGCCAGCTATTCATCCAACAGAAATTAATATCAAGGATACACAAAGGACTCAAATAACAATACATCAATAAAGCTAACAATGCAGTCCAAAAATCCATTATAGATTTGAACAGAAAATTCCCCAAAGAAAAAACATAAATGACTAAGAAGTGTTTTTTTAAAGAGTGTTCAACATCATTATGTACAAGTGAAATGTAAACTAAAACTACTTCGAGATTCATTCACAATCCAGTTGGGATGAATAACATCAAGAAATCAAATGGCAACAAAGAAAATGCTAGCGAGGATGTGGGGGAAGAAGAAGCCTCACTTGCTGCAGTCGGGAGTGTATATGGGTGCAAACACTATGGAAAAAGGAGTGGAGGTTCCTTAGAAATCTGCCATGTGATTCAGCCATACCACTCCTGGGTATATTCCCAAAGGTCTCCATGTCTAACAGAGACACCTGATGATCCATATTCACTGCTGCTCTACTCACAATATTTAAAAACACAAACAACTTGTATGTCTATCCACATGCAAATGGATAGAGGAAATGTGGGACTTATACATGATGGAATTTTATTCAACTGTAATATAAAATTAAATTATGGACGTTACAGGTAAATGGATGAAACTGCAAGAAAAAAAATATACTGAGGGAAGTAACCCAGACCCCAAAACAACAAATGACATACAGGGCCTTGTTATTCATCTTGGTTGCCCACCAGAACTAGGTAAGACTCTGTTGGTAAAGATACCACATAACTTGGATGCAAACTAAGGAGAAATAAAATGCCACTAAGCTGGAAACTTCCTCCCTGTGGGTAGCTTTCATAATGCCATGCAGTGCTATGCAGGCTGCTAGGGGAGAAAGAGCATCAGTAGTATTCACAACCCAGTTGTGAAACCTACAGACTGTACTACCAGCATGCCAGACAGGCCACTGATGCAATAGTGGCACAGCTCTTATGAAGGCAACCAACTACTCTCTCATTAGATTGGAAGCCCGCTTTGCAGAAGGAATTTCATGCCTAGTATTCTATGTCTAGTCAAGAAGCCCATGGCTGGAGATGTCATAGGACCTTGTGGGATGGAGCTTACTATATTGTTTCACTAAATTGACACAGCATCAAACAGCATCTATGTTTATACCCATATCTATGTTTATACACATAGATAAATGGTACTCTAAGCATTAGTCAGAAAAGGCCCTTTTGCAATGAATAGCAATAAATCCAGAAACTTTTGACTGGTCAAAGTGCTGTGAATAAGTGCTGGTTGAATGTTCATCCCTAATCAAGACATTCATACTACCTTCTCCAATACCCAAGGACTATCCAAGAAGAAACTATGTAAAAGCCAGAAGGCAAGGAGAAAGACCACAAAATGACATCTTCTGGACATGACATAGCCATTAAAATCATGGATTCACAGCAGTTCTACACTGGACCTGTAGAAGACCAGACCTACCAACTATCAGTCATGGAATGAAAATTGTGGGGTGCCACCCTTTTCTGGTGAACTATTCGCTGTTGAGAGAGTCTAGGGGAGAGGTAATAATTAAATTTATGCAGTTGCTACATATATTTATGTAAGTAGCAGCTTCTGAGCCTACCTGGCTCTACTGGACATTTCCATACCCATAGTCACAGAGATGGCCCTATATAAACTCAAGGGATGACAAAACAAAACCTGGGGACACAAGGAAGAGACCTGTGGGGAGGCAGCAAAGCCTAGACACTACACACCCCACTAGGAAAAGGAGCTTACCCCAAGTAGGAGCAAGAGCAGCAGAAGAAATGAGACCAAGGCAGCCCTGAGGTTGCTGGGGTCTGGGCCCTGCCCTCTGCCTCCTCAGAGTCTGGAAGAACTTGAGTTGTTTCAATGCTGCATCTTCAAACAAGCTCCATCTAAGCCTCTGGGGGCAAGATCTTCAGAAAAGAGCAACAGAGATTTGCTGGCATTGGACTGCCTAGCATTGTTTCTCCCAGAGACAGCCAGGGCTTTCTAAACCACTCTCTATAGACTTCTTTGTTGTATGCCTGCATGCTTATGTTTTGTTTGATTGTTTCTGGTTTGGCTGGTTGGAGAATTTGTGGTGATTTTGTTGTTGTTGTTGTTGTTGTTAATTTGCTTTGCTTTGTTTTTTTTTAAGGCTGGCCTCAAGGTTATTATATAGTTAAAGATGGCCTTCTGATTCTCCTGGCTCTATCTTCCAAGTTCTGAGATAAGAGGTGTCTAACCCCACACCCAAGGACCTGTGTATACTAAACAAGTACCCTATCTACTGAACTACAGCCCCACTCCTCCCACAGATTTCTCATCCCACCCACAGATGAGGAAGTTGAGGTGCTACTAGTACAGAAGGTAAAAGGGGTCTCAGTGATTCCACCCCTCTGTGTCTATCCTGCAGAGAGACTCCAATTAACACAAAAAGTGCCCAATGGAGCTCTATTTTAACCCACCTTCCCCATGGGTTAAAATAATCTCCAGGTTTTCCTTTGCAGGGAAGACCTGGCTAGTAATACCTGAGGCAAAATGAGCTGCAGTCATAAACTACATATGGCCCACTGCCTGATTTTATGAAGCTTGTAATCTACCGGTGGTCCTTACATTTGTAAAACAATGTTTGAGAGAGAAGAAAGATGCATATAGAGGTCCCGTGACTCACAAAATTTAAAGCACCTGTCACATGGTCTTCATGAAAAACATGTTTGCTGAGCCCGGAGCAGCAAGATCAAGTTGCAAAGCAAGTTCCAGTGTTCAGTGAAACCACAGCAACCAGCACAGGTAGTCTGATAACATCTGGGTCATAATACAGGATGCAAGTTCTCCAGAGAACAAATAAAGTGTTGGAAAGAACACACAAGAACCTTCATATCCATAAACTCTGCAGATGTGAGACCCAACAGATGTGTTGATACAGAGGAAGCCACTTACATTGGATCAACCTGTCAGTGTGTCTGTGAGGGATTGTCTTAAGTAAGTCAATCAATGTGGGAAGATTCTGTCCACTGTGGGCAGCACCATTCCCTAGGCAGGGATGTTAGACTGTATGGGAGTAGGAAAATTGAGCTAAGCACAAGAAATCAAGCAAAGAAGAAAACATGCATTCCATTCATTCATGTTTCTCTGTTATTGACTGAGGAGACTCAGGCCCAGCACCCTTTAGGGCACAGGAATTAGGGGCTCCAATTCCTCTCCTAGTGATGACCACCCACCCACCCATCCCTAAAGCCAGAACTAGTATTGGATCAGAGGGAGGCTTAACTTCAAGAATGAGTAGAAGGGGTGAAGAATAAAAGAAGCTGGTAATAGAGCACAGTCAGACTTTTCTCCTTGGGCCCCAGAAGGCCACTAGTGAACAGAGAGTATAAGGGGGCTGGAACATAAAATTTTTACTAGAAAGTTGAAACAGTGTGTAAGTGTTATCTATAACCCTTTCAGATAACATTATATAAACAGAGACTACAAATCTCCCAGGAAAGCTGTGTGACCTTGGTAAACCATATGCTCTCTCTGAACCTCAATGCTCCAACTTCCAGAACCTGGATCAAGAGTCACCAACTATTAATTCACCAAGTGTCACAGGGTCTGGCCTTGTCAGAGGGTCAAGATGGAGGCTGTGTGGAATGAGAAGATTCTTGACCTATTTAAAGCACAGAGCCCTCTGTGACCCACAGACGGCTGCCAAGAGTGAAGGCAGATCAGTGCCACGTAGGAGAAGGCAGGAATTCACATTTGAAACTGATGGCAGACAACACACTGGGTGACAAAACAATTCCATCCATGAGAGGCATGCAAACCCATTGGCCACCTCTAGCCAAAACTATCAAGAGACATTTGAGGGCAAATTCAGAAACCCTCCTATGGCCCTATTCCACAGAGCTTCCATTTATGTCAACTAACAGAACTCTCCCATCACTTCTCCCAGCCATGTCTCCTTCTCTTTGCAACAACAGGCAACTGGTAAAATACAAAAAAATGATATTGCCAGGCAAGGAAGAAGGCTATCTGCAGCCATCAGTGGGAGGAGTGTTGTGCGGGGAAGCTGGTACCCTCTTCATGGGACTGACTGCCTTTTCCTGCGGACCATTCCAAAGGCACCTGGAGGGATTCATCTCTTTCCCTGACTCTGTCTTCCCCTCACCAGCATTCTCTGCTTCTTTTCACGCACACTAAGCAGTTTCCATGCAAGGGTACAGGCATTCAATCTAGACGCGACAGCTGCCCCACCCCCACCGCCACCAGCAGCCAACCATGACAGCCAGGCTCATTCTTCATCCTGATGTGGCTGCAAGCAACACCAGGCTCCCTGGTGACGATCTCCTAGTGACTGGAATACCAAAAGCCCTCAGACGGCTGTGCGAGTGTAAACACATGCATGTGCACGTGTGGTGAAGACAATCCGAGGACTCATCTGAATCCTCAAGACCCTTTTGCATGCCCAGAGCAGAGAAGAAAAAAGCCTTGCATTGGAAGTGACAGAAACTCACTCCCATCTTACCCAGCCATAATACCCCACTGTACACTGAGAAGAGCCAAATCCTGCATCCAAGGTGCCTTCTGGGCAGAAACAACTGCTTCCCCATCTTCCTTCCAGCTGTTCTGTTTCCTAAAGTGTACACATAGGTCATACAAATATTACGCCCCCAGAGCTGGGGGGACACATATTCAAACTGAACACAAAATAGTTCGGGCAATCCTATAGTCCTATTAGTGTAGACTTATTGAAGAACCATGGGTAACACCTTTCAACTAATAAGGAGTTGTGAATAGGACCAAGCATCCACTCTGTCCCAGCCACCAGAAAATACTACTGTGCAGTCCTGAAAGGAACAACAAATAGCACTGGAAACCACTGCCAAACCCTGCACTCAGTGTTCTGTGTCTGTGTGCAGATACATGTCCAGGTGTGTGTGCACGTGTATGAGGGTGTGCATGCACAAAGTTGACATTGGGTGTCTTCTCAACTGTTCTCCATCTTACTTTTTAAGATTCATTGTTAGGTATTCTATTTACGTGTGTGTGTGTGTGTGTGAGAGAGAGAGAGAGAGAGAGAGAGAGAGAGAGAGAGAGAGAGAGAGAGAGAGAGAGAGAGAGTACTTATAGAAGCCACAAGAGGGCATCAGATAATCTGAAGCTGAAGTTGTCAGTGTTTGTGGGTACTGAGAACTGAACTCAGGATCCCCTGAGAAAGCAGCCAGTGCTCTTATCAGCAGAACCATCTTTCCAGACCCTCTCTGTCTTACTTTTTTGAGACAGGGTCCCTCACTGAACCTGGAATTCACCAATTTGGTTAGGCTGGCTAGCCAGCAAGCTCCAGAGATTTTTCTCTAGCTCCACATTGCTGGGATTACAGGCACATACTACCACAACTGACTCTTCATATTAGTACTCGGTCTCAAGACTCGGGTCCTCACGAGTGTGCCCCAACCACTACCTACTGAGCCATCTCACCAGCGCTATTCTGAATGCTTCCCTCTCAAGTTAGTGAACCCCTGTAGACCCCATATAAGCTCAGGACACTGACCACAAAAGTGGTTCTGGGCACTGTCCCCAGAGCTTGCACCTTTGTCATGATGAAAGGCAATCCACCATGGGGCAATAGATTAAAAAAAAAAAAAAAAAAAAAAGCAGAGGAAGGCAGATGAAAGTGAAGTCCTACAATCTGGGGCGCTGTCCCTTCTAAGTTCATCACTCCCCATGAATTATTTCACCTCCTCAAGCCTCTATTTATCTCTTCTCTAAAATCTAAATCATAGAACTCATGGCATGCAGCATGTGAAGCCAAAGACAAGCCAATGCATCCAGCTTGCCCTCAGAGAAGCTAAGCGAAGCTAAGAAAATGCATCTGAGCTGAGAGAGTGGATGTCTGAGTCTTTGAGACCACCTTCAAGGGTCCCAAAGTTCTGCTATGAGTCGGTGAAGTCTTATTACCTGATACTTTTCCTTCTAATTAACGATCCATTAATATTTATCCCAATAACCCAGGGAACTCCACTGGGAAGCTTCATCTCTGGCCTCAAGGCCTGGAAACCCTTGGGTGAGGGTCCCAAGAGTATCACTGTGGATTCTCTAGTGTCCACAAGAGGGCAGCCACTTCCACTCCTCTACTGTTTAAAGAGCCTGTGATTCTGGCAAGCTGGCGTCAGACAGCCTCCCACCTCTATTGTGCTTGTGTGGTTTCTCAGCAGACCTGGAAAGAACCAAGATATTGGAATAGCGATGGAGAAAATAGTCACATTTGTTTACCCCTGTAGATATCCAACCATGCTTGAAAGGTGCATTCTGGGGTGAGAAGGTGGCTTGGGCAGTAAAGTATTTGTTGTGCAAGCATTAAGACCTGGGTTCAAATGCCCACCACTCACATAAAAAGCTGAGCCTGGTGGAACACATCTGTAATCCCAGAAGTGGAAAATGGATCGCTATAACTTATTGCCTAGAAGATTCAGCACCAGACTTTGTCTCAAAACAAACAAGGTGTAGTAGAAAAAGATACCCAGTGTCAGCCTCTACACACACACACACACACACACACACACACACACACACACACACACTCGTCCCTCCAACTGGATCTTCTGATATTCTTGATCTTCCCACTCAAAGTCTGGAAGAAAAGAGCATGCTTCCTGGTGGCTATGAGGCTGTGCCTCCCCTGACCACTTCCCTAAGGATCTCTGATGCTCTTGAGAAAGGTTCTTTCCTCTTTATCAAATCACCGGCCTCCTTGGAGAGATGGCCCCAGAGACCATCGCTTCCCCTCTGGGTGCTGAAATGTGTTATCATTAAGCTCAACATGTTATTTAGTTAATTAAATGCCATGCTTTTGATGGCATTAATTAGATCCACTGCTGACTCCTCAGAAAACAAAAACAAAACAAAATGAAAACATCACCCCAGACCGGGGAGATGCAAGGGAGCCAAAGCAAGACCCTGCTGACTCCCCCTCTCCTCCAGGACAGAATTAGCCCCAATGAGTCCCGAAACAAACACATCTGCGAGCTTTGTGAGGTCCCTTTCCTTTGCAGGATGATGTTGCTAACGTCCCTGGTGTTTCACAATATTCCATGTTTCTATAAATAAAGGCACAATTGCCTCTTACATGAGTGGATTTGGTGTAATAGTTTAGAGCTTGCTGCACACTCAACTGTGTTTCCTCCTTTCCAAGAAGCTGGACATGCAGAGCTGCAGAATCTCGGCAATGACCAAGGATGGAGGTGAACAACTGATCAGAGGGTCACTGCCAGGCACTGCCAAGAGCAAACCTGACCATGAGACTGCTCGGCACTGAAGGAAAGACACCATCCAGGTTCAGATGGCAGTCACTGCAGCTCAGTTATTTCTTGTCAACTGGAACTCTTCCTCTAGGGGGGAAGAGAGATGTTCATAAGATTCAGGGAGTCTCTGTATCTCCTCCCATGGGTGGGGAATCTATCCCATATACAGTTACCAAACCCAGACACTATTGTGGATGCCAACAAGTGCTTGCTGACAAGAGCCTGATATAGCTGTCTCCTGAGAGGCTCTGCCAGTGCCTGACAAATACAGAGGTGAATGCTCTCAGCCAACCATTGGAATAAGCACAAGGTCCCCAATGGAGGAGCTAGAGAAAGGATCGAGGAAGCTGAAGGGGTTTGCAGCCCCAAAGGAGGAACAACAATATGAACTAACCAGTACCCCCAGAGCTCCCAGGGACTAAACCACCAACCAAAGAGTACACATGAAGGGACCCATGGCTCCAACTGCATATGTAGCAGAGGATGACGGCCTTGTTGGACATCAATGAGAGGAGAGGCACTTTGTCCTGTGAAGGCTTGATGCCCCAGTGTAAGGGAATGCCAGGACAGGGAAGCAGGAGTGGGTGGGTTGGTGAGCAAGGAAAGGGGGTATGGGATAGAGGGTTTTTGGAGGGGAAACCAGGAAAGGGGATAACATTTGAAATGTAAATAAAGAAAATATCTAATTTTTAAAAAGATTCAGGGAGTCACTGAATACTGCAAGGCTCAGAGGACTCTTGAAACTTACAAGACTCACAGGCTCCAAGATCATAAAACCAATAATAGTCATGAGCAGAAAATACTGTTCAGCTGAGCTGTCTAGGGTCAAGCTCAGAGATCCAGGGATCCAGCTTTCCTGAGTTATTACCCATGCTGGGGATGAGATTGGGGGTGATGCAG
This sequence comes from Mus caroli, assembly GCF_978045245.1. Taxonomy (NCBI): domain Eukaryota; kingdom Metazoa; phylum Chordata; class Mammalia; order Rodentia; family Muridae; genus Mus; species Mus caroli. The sequence goes on from NW_028227268.1 coordinate 67,290,761, forward strand.
ATATTATACTCTATAACTGTCTGGCTTATCAAGCTGTACCTGAGTGGGATACTTGCTTAGGCCTGTCATCAGTGTCCCGTCTGAGGCAAACATATGTTTGTGCCTCCGTAGGAAACCATATAACAGAAGCAGGATTCAGTAGATAGAAGCTAAGTGTGCTAATGCATCCCTTAATACCAACATTCAGTACTTTGAGGAGGGAGAACTGTGAATTCAAGGCTGGACCTGTCTGAGACATAGTGAGTTTAATGCTGACCTGAGCTACATTAGACCTTCCTAAAAACTCAAAACCAGAAAATAATAACACAATAACATACATACATACATACATACATACATACACACACACCAGCAAACACCATTTGAGTTAAAAATGTGCTCAGTAGTAGAGTGGTTGCTTGCTGTTGCTGTGATGAACACCATGACCCAAAGCAACTTAAGGAATTGCTGGGCTAAGATACTACAACCAAGGACACTTATAGAAGAAATGGTTTATTGAGAAATTTCAGCTCAGAGGGGTAGAGTTCATGATGATCATGGCAGGGAACACTGCAGCAGGGGGAGAGAGAGAGACAGAGAGACAGAGAGAGAGAGAGAGAGAGAGAACTAAGTGGGAATGATAAGGACTTTAAAAACTGCAAAGTTCCTCTCCTGGTGGCACATCTCCTCCCAACAAGGCCACACATCCTTTTATTTTTTTTTCAATTTTTTTGTCTTTTTTTTTCAATTTTTTATTAGATATTTTCCTCATTTACATTTCAAATGCTATCCCGAAAGTCCCCTATATCCTCCCCCTGGCCTGCTCCCCTACCCACCCACTCCCACTTCTTGGCCCTGGCATTCCCCTGTACTGGGGAGTATAACGTTTGCAAGACCAAGGGGCCTCTCTTCCCAATGATGGCCAAGTAGGCCATCTTCTCCTATATATGCAGCTAGAGATACAAGCTCTGGGGGTAGTGGTTAGTTCATAATGTTGTTCCACCTATAGGGTTGCAGACCCTTCAGCTCCTTGGGTAGTTTCTCTGGCTCCTCCATTGGGGGCCCTGCCATCGACTGTGAGCATCCACTTCTGTATTTGCCAGGCACTGGCATAGCCTCACAAGAGACAGCTATATCAGAGTCCTTTCAGCAAAATCTTGCTGGCATATGCAATAATGTCTGCATTTGGTGGCTGATTATGGGATGGATCCCAGGGTGGGGCAGTCTCTGCATGGAAGGCTACGCATCCTAATCCTTCCCAAACAGTTTCACCAACTGGAGATCAAGTTCCTAAATTTATGAGCCTATGGACACCATTCTCGTTTCAAACCACCACAAGAAGAAAGGAAGAATTTGCTTCAGCTTATAGGTCCACCAATCAAGGGAAAGCAAAGCAGAAAACCAAGGCAGGAACCTAGAAACAAAAACTGAAGCAGTAGCCAAGGAGGAATGCTGCTTCCTGGCTTTCTCTTCCTGTCTTGCTCACTGTAGTGTCTATTCCTGGTTGTCAACTTGACTATATTTGGAATGAACTACATTCCAGAATTGGAAGGCTCACCAGTGACCCTTATCTGGAGGCTTGGAGATCCTTATCTGGATCTTGGTATGGAGATCTTGAGCCATAGTGGCTATGGATTCCAGAAGATTAAATCTCCGAGTTTAAGGAACACACGTTTAATCTGGGCTACACCTTTCATCTGGGATTAAAGGTGTGGTGGAACACACCTTTAATCTGGGCTACACCTTCTGCTGGAGACAATATAAGGACATTGGAAGAAGGGAGTCTAGCTCTTGCTCCTTCGCCTGCTTGCTGTGTGAGACTGAGTAACTGCTAGATCCTTGGACTTCCATTCACAGCTGCGACTAAACCATTGCTGGGAATTGGGCTGCCGACTGTAAGTCATCAATAAATTCTTTTACTATATAGAGACTATCCATAAGTTCTGTGACTCTAGAGAACCCTGACTAATACACTCACCCTTTTTCTTATGCAACCCATGACCACAGGAGATGTATGTAGGCTATATTCAGCAACCAGAGGCTAAGCCACAAAGTTGCATCAAAGTATGGAAGAAAAAAAAGCACATTCAGGAGGTTGGGGATGTGACTCAGTAGCAGAATGTTTGTTTAGCATGTAAAAAGTCCCAGCTTGTACTGGCTAGTTTTGTGTCAACTTGACACAGCTGGAGTTATCACAGAGAAAGGAGCTTCAGTTGAGGAAATGCCTCCATGAGATCCAGCTGCAAGGTTTTCTCAATTAGTGATCAAGGGGGAAAGGCCCCTGTGGGTGGGACCATCTCTGGGCTGGTAGTCTTGGGTTCTATAAGAGAACAGGCTGAGCAAGCCAGGGGAGGCAAGCCAGTAAAGAACATCCCTCCATGGCCTCTGCATCAGCTCCTGCTTTCTGACCTGCTTGAGTTCCAGTCCTGCCTGACTTCCTTGGTGATGAAAAGCAGTATGGAATTGTAAGCCCAATAAACCCTTTCCTCCCCAACTTGTTTCTTGGTCATGATGTTTGTGCAGGAATAGAAATCCTGACTAAGACACAGCTCAAGCCCAGTAAATCTATTTTGAGAAAGAAAGGGTGGGGGAGCAGATTCCATCAGGATTCAGGGTCTAGGATTAACACTACGATATAGCCATGAGCCTCAATGTAAGCACCTATAATATCAAGGGGTCTGTTGCTTTAACTCCTAGTATATAGTTTTCTATGGTTCTGACAGACTGAACACTTTTTCTTGAGGCTCTAAGGCTTCTGAGAGGTTCTGGATTTTCAATTTATCCTCAAAGTATGAGCCTTTTAAAAACTCTGGCTATATCCATTGTACTAGATCTAGACATGGTGAGTAACCTGACAGTGCTATGCATTGCTTATGACAATAGCACACAGTAGGTCATCACAGAAGATGGCCTGTCTTAGAGTTTTATTGCTGTGAAGAAACATTAGGACCACATCAACTCTTATAAAGGAAAACATTTAGTTGGGTCTGTCTTTTAGTTCAGAGGTTTAGTCCCTTATCATCATGGTGGGAAGCATGTTGGCATGCAGTCAGACAGAGTGATGGAGAGGAGGCTGGGACTTCTACATCTGGATTCACAGGCAACAAGAAGAGACTAGGCTAAGGTATGAGCTCAGAGCACACACACACACACACACCCCCAACATACACACAGTGATACACTTTCTCCAACAAGGCCACACCTACTCCAACAAGGCATACCTCCTAATAGCACCATTCCCTTTGGACTTATGGGGGCCATTTTTATTCAAACCACCACCACACTATCTTAATATCTCATGTGCTGACTGCAATAATTTTGATTTTTATCTTAGATAAAAGAGGTTTGATGATTTGCATTGCTCACCAGGTCTGAAAATATTATTAAGTACCCAGATCCAGCCATGCCCTTGAAAGCTAAGGTGCTATGGATTCCCCAGTTGTGTGACTCAGTTGCTCCCTGCTTTAAACTTCCACAGACTTTAAAGTTTCTAGTTTTGACTAATCCTATAGTAATGCATGTCTGTTATTTGTAACTGAAAGTGTCCTGAGATGATGCAGTCTGTGTGGAGTATATAAGACTGACGTGCACAGTGTTTCACAGAAGTAGATTGAGATTTCTCTACAGGATTTCTTTTCCATAGGTCAAGAAGGAGAAATTGTGAAGCCAAGATGATGCTGATGTCAAGAGCTGCCAGCCTGAGCTGCAGAGCTATGCCGAGATGCCCTTTGGCCAGGCATGCTGAGCATTCTAACCAGGATATATTTTGCTTCTTGGAAACTGAGCAGCCCAAACAGAAGTCTCTGCTTCCTATGGTACAGTGAAAAGCAGGCAGCAGGCTCTGGACAGTACTTAAGCAATGTGAAAGGACGGTGTCCTAGTTAGGGTTTCTAGTGCTTTGAAGAGACACCATGGCCATGACCATGGAAACTCTTATGAAGGATAACGTTTAATTGGGGCTGGCTTATAGTTTCAGAGGTTTAGTCCATTATCATCATGGAAGGAGACATGGTGGCATGCAGGCAGACATGGTGCTAGAGAAAGAGTTGAAAGTTCTGTACCTAGAGCCACAAGCAGCAAGAAAAGACAGATCAACTAGGCCTAACTTGAGCTTCTGAGACCTCAAGCCCACCTCCAGTGACACATTTTCTCAAACAAAGCCACACATCCTCCAACAAGGCCACACCATGGAATAGTGCCATTCCCTATGCACCTATGGGGGCCATTTTTTAATTCAAACTACCACAAATAGGAATTTGCTGAAGTCTCACTCTCTGCCACAAATGTTCCAGTATCCATTCTCATAATCACCTTATACACACACACACACACACACACATTCATGTTCAAGGTCAGAGAGGTTAAGTATGCATTGTTCCTTTGGTCCCAGTTGGTCACTGAGATCCAACAAGATGGTCTAATCTATAAAATATTTGCTTTGCAAGCACTGAAGACCTGAGTTTGGAGTCTGAGAAACCAATTCAAAAGCAGGACATAGCAGCACATGCCTGTGATCCCAGAGATGGTGAGATGGGGGTGGAGGTGGGTGGCTCGATGGAAACCCCTGGGCCAGCCAGCCTAGCCTACATGGTAATATTCCAGACCAGTGGTAAGACTCTGTCTCAAGCAAAAACATGAAAGGCACCAGAAGAATGGCACACCAAGTTGTTTTCTAACTTCTGTATAGTCAGTGTGCATGTGTGCAATCCCACCTGCATAGGCACAAGCACATACAAGCTAGAAAGATAGATAGATAGATAGATAGATAGATAGATAGATAGATAGATAGATAGATAGGGTCTTCTGGGCTCAAATACGTTCCTTCCACCATTCACTCCACCAGTCTCTCCATAGAGTATATATAAAAAAAAATGTTCTACAACAAGCTATACCCTCAGCCTGCAGGGGTCTCATTAAGGTATTAGTGGCAGGAAAAGAGCTTTGAGTAAAATTATTCCAGACCTGATGGTGGATAGATAGATACCTTATGACCTGTTTGTGGAAAGCCAGGCTTCAGAGGAGAGGCAGAAGCCACCTTTCCCTGCACAAGAGTACCCAGGCTCCTCTCTGGGAGCCTTCATTTCCTCTTCCAGTCTTTCTTTGTGAAATCTTACAAATAAGTATTGGAATCCTAAAACCACTAAACCACAATGGCAGGAACCCCACTCACTCACTCCTGTTTAGCTCCAGAGCCCAGACTTTTGAGAAGACCCTGGGGCTTTCCCCTCCTGTTCTCCACGTTTCTGGACATTTTTATGCCCCACTAAACCATTTCTTTAGTGCATTAATTTTAAGTTACTAAAGTTACAAATCTCCACTGTAAACTATTAACAAAGGAAACTTTGTATCACTACAGAGAGAGTGAGAGTGAGAGAGAGAGAGAGAGAGAGAGAGAGAGAGAGAGAGAGGATCACTTACCATGTTGAGATAGGAAACTCCAAAATAAACATAAGGCCATCAAGTAGAAGTCATTAGATTTAAGAGACCTTGTTCTGGTGTTTCTGACACTAGGATTTGTTCTCCTTTAAAAGAAAAAGAAATGAAAACGGAGAGAAATAATAATGCGGCTTTAAAAAGTATGTGAGCAAGGCTGGTGAGGTAGCTTAGCTGGTTAAGTGCTTATTTTGAAAGTGTGGAGATCTGAGTTCGATCTCCAAAACCCATGTTAAAAAGCTTGACTTGGCAGCTCATGCCAGCACTGGGGAGACAGAAACAGGTGCCCCCTAGGGTTCACTAGCCACCCAGTCTAACCTACTTTGTAAACTGCTAGTCAGTGAGAGAGCCTGCCTCAAAACACAGGTTGATGGCACCTGAGGAGAAACAACCAAGGTTAACTTCAGAACAGCACCCCCCCCACACACACACACACCACACTACAATAAACACCCATATAATGTGTTAATAAATGTTCTTTTCTGACACGTTCAGGTAGATTGAAAGAGACTTGAAAATAAAGTGGATCCCTCAAAGTATAGTCCTACATTATTCAATCCCTTGTCGGAGTCACCCAGAATCCCATTTTTCTACTTCCGTGTCTGAGGATGTCGCCCAGTCCCATGCTCCTTACTTCCTTGAATGTCAAGCTGGACACTCAAAACAAGCAGAGACTGTCTTCATCTATCAGCTCCCCAGGCTACAAGGTAAACTGGGAGATATCTACTTGGACAGCAGATCCAAGTGCCTTACATTAGAAGATACCCCTGAGCATTCGATCATCCCTTGTCCTGTGGAATGCTATGGCTTTACAGGGATCCATTCAAGGTTGAATCTCCAAAAGATGAAAGTGGATCAGGCCCTAGAGGTGAGCAGGCAGCTTTCATTTTTTCTGTATTTTTTTCTCTGAGATAAGGTTGTGAGCACAGAACAAAACCCAAAATTGAAATCTTCAATAGATTCAGGAGATGCTTCAGTGGATAAAATGTTTACCATGCTAGCATGAGGGTATAAGCTTGAATCCCCAGCACTCATGTGAGAAGCTGGGTCTGCAATCCCAGCCCTGAGAGCCAGAGACAGGAGGATCCTGGAGTCTCACTGGCTAGAAAGCTAGATTCAGTGTACTCCAGGCTCAATGAGAGACCTTGTCTCAAAAAATAAGGTGGTAAGCAATTGAAGAAAGAAGACATGTAACATTATTCTATTAATTCTACATATGTATGCTGATGCATGAACACACACACACACAGGAGAAGGAAAATACATACTTGAGCAACAAATGGCTATGCACCTTGTGCAGCTGCTGAGAAATCCCGCTGGAGATAGAACCTTCTAGAAAACTAGTTCCTGGAAAGATACTTCGCTGACCAATGGATTCTCATCCAGGGTTAGTTGCATCCGACTCTGCAAACAAGAAGGGATGGGGAAGAAGGGGCAGAGCTCAGGGCTGGGGAGGAGCTGCTCTGCCAGTGGCAACACAACCCGAATATTAAGCAACTCCTTGGGGAAGGTTGCTGTTTTGTTCAACTGGTATTATTAAACCTCTCAAATACAGCCATTGGGAGAGCGCCTGCCAGACTGTGCCCTCCTCTGCAGCTCAGATAAGCTGTAGATAAACACCCCTGGCTCCGTGGCACTGACCCAGCAAAGCCCAAACTTCGCAGTCTTTGAGCTCTGCTCAGCACTAAGTAATTATCCTTGGACATATTTACTGTTTATCTACCTTCGAATTTTAATGACAAAGGCAGCACTGTACCCATTGGGATTCAAAGCACGGGTGCGTCTGCGCCCTATTAAACTTGCTGCTGCACAGAGCAACACTTACATTTTGTAAGCTCTCTTCTCACCCACTTCTAGCTTTTTCTGTGAAGGTTACAAAGCACTTCTTAACTGATAAACGTTCAGCCCTCCATGGTTAGAGGTTCTATGAATTCTCTTTGTTCCCCTGTCTCTGTTCCTCTGAGAGAACCATCCACATCTCTTAGAAAGGGGAAGGGGAATGAGGGCCTGCTCCCCTGGGCTTCCTGTGGCTTTCTGTAGCACTCTCCACCCATGACTGCCTAGGTCAACATGTCCTTTACTCTCCAAGATCACCTTCGACTGTAAAGAGTGGGATGGGGAATGAAAGGGGATGAGAGTCAAGAGACCTCTCGGGGCCTCAGTTTCCCAATCAGTAGAGGGCATGGATTGGGTTACAGACGTCCAAGGTCCTCATAACTCTACAGCTTATGGATGTTACCCACAGAGATCCCAATGAATTGCTCCCAGAGAGGCTGATGGTCAAGAACCTTCCACCTGGGAGACCTACCTCTTCATCCCTCTATCTTCTCCAATGGGAAGGACTGACCACAAGCCAGGCAGTCTCCATCTCCCAGGGACATGTGGCTTGAGGGCTAAAGAGACTCTCCCATGCCCATACCCTCATAGAAAGGGAGAGTGGGAGACCCCTCTTTGCTCCGCTCCAAAGCAGCCAGAAAATCCATAGATTTATCACAGGCTGCATTTATCTGCGCCTGGTCTTCACTAGGAGAAAGCTTGGCTTTCCCCCAAAGGCTGGCTACCAGCCATAGGTGGACTGCAGGGGCCCTGGAAAGGCGCTGATCTCCTGCACATCTCCATACCCAATGTCACACAACTGATAAGTCAGTTTACAGCTCAGAATAATAATGAGCAAGTTCACTGACAGCCTGGTAGTTTTATTTATGAAGCAAAAATGTTTGATTAACTTTTAGTCCCCAGTCTTTGTAACCAACATGATCTCTCTGGAATAAAGTCACCAACTTCTAAAAGTAATACAAAGCTAGAACACAATAGTGTCATGGGGCATTGTTTGGGGCAAGGTGAAAAGGGAGAACATGGCTTAAGGAAGTTAGTAATTAAGTGACAGATGCAAGGTGACAGAAGAAAATGACTAAGCCTAATGATGGACACTTATAATCCCTGTACTTGAGAGTTGAGGCAAGAGGACCACTGGGAGTTCAAGGCCAGCCCAGGCTACATGGAGCATTCTGATAAGACAGGGCTATATAGTGAGACCTTGCCTCAAATTTTTCATCAAACTGGGAGTAAAACATTGGTTCAGTAGTTAGGAACACCTATGCTAGGCAATTCACAATCATCTGTAACTCCAGCTCCAGAGAATCTGATACCTTCTGGCTTCTGAGCACATCTGAATTCACGTGCACATAGACAAATGTACATATAAATGAGGCTCAGGGAACATCTCAGAAGACGATGGGGTAGAAAGATTTTAAGTACTAGAGGACCAGAAAATCTGCTGTGAGATTGAGTCTCCTATAAATTACAGAGACTCTTTACCCATGATGCCTCAATATATGGCTGGCTAAACAAGACTTGAACAAGTACACCAGTAGACCTGCTAACATATAAGGGGAATCTCATAGGGCCCCACCACTAAGGAAAGAACTAAGGCAACTAAGGGATGCTGAGAGAGGGAGAAATAATCTTCCTCTGTGATGGACCTCTAACGGGTTATCTAAAACCAAGTGATCAGCCCTGACATCATATACATACAAGTCACACTAAACAGAGTGAACAAGCTGTGAGTTGTGTGTTGTGTAGTGTGTGTGTGTGTGTGTGTGTGTATGTGTTGTGTGTAAAACAATAACAACAGAAGAAGGAAGCTTAACTTCTTTGCGTGAATAAAGAAGTAGAGGTCTTGGAGTTGAGAGGGAGGTGAGGGATGGAGGAAGAAGCAGAAGAAGGAAAAGTATGGAGTAGAAATGATGTAAATACAAGGCTCATATATAAAATTCTCAAATAATCATAATGAAATAAATGTGTGTATATGTGTGAGAGATATATAGATGATAGACCAACAGACAGACTATCTTAAGCCAAATAGAAGGCTATGAATGACACCTGAGGTTGTCATCACTTCCCTATGTGGAGTATGGAACACACATAAATGCACACACACACACACAGGCCAGAGAGAGAGAGAGAGAGAGAGAGAGAGAGAGAGAGAGAGAGAGAGAGAGAGAGAGAGAATTTTTTAAAGCTGGGAACTGGATATCCATTAAGTCCTGACTGTAGACAGCATGTATTTCATCTCACGTTTATAATACATTCTGGTACTAGGGATCCATTAAGTCGCCGGGAGTGGGGGAATGGCGTGATCAAGGCTGTGCTTTGGGGAAGGGAATCTGGCAACTGCACAGAATTGTGAGCAGAGGCTGGAGGCAAGGACGCAGGCAGGAGGCTACCTTATTGCCTCTCCCAGGGTGCCCTAACAAGCCACTGATTTAAGGCTGTGTGATCTCCCTGCAGTTGGGAGCAAAGAAAGGCTCTAGGTGCAAGAACATTTCAAACTTTTCTTTCCCAGGACCAAATAGATTAAAAGTCAATGTCAACAACTAGAAATGGTCTAAGATACTTACAGCCAACCATTGGACTGAGGTCAGGGACCTCTATGGAAGACTTAGGGGAAAGACTGAAGGATCTGAAGAGGATTTCAACCCCATAGGAAGAACAACAGTATCAACTAACCCGGACCCAGCAGAGCTCCCAAGAGGCTAATTCACTATCCAGAGCATATATGGGCTGGTCCATGGCTCCCCTGCTACATATATAGCAGAGGACTGCATTGTCTGGCCTCAGTGGGAAAGGATGTGCTTAATCCTATAGAAATGTGATGCCCCAGAAAAGGGGGATGCTAGTGGGGTGAGGTAGGAGTGGGTAGGTGGGGGGAGTACTCTCTCAGAAACGAAGAGAAATGGAGATGAAGTGAAGAACTCGTGGAGGGGGGACCAGGAAGGGAGGGACAACATTTGGAATGCAAATAAATAAATTTGAAATTTTATGATTTTAGAAAAAGAATTCCTCTTCTCTTGCTCTTGTTCTCGTCCTCTCTTCCTCCTCTGTCCCTTCTATCTCCATCCTTCTCCCCCTGCCTCTATCTCTACATGCTCATGGCTGGCCTCTACTTCTCTCTCTCTCTCTCTATCTCTCTCTCTCTCTCTCTCTCTCTCTCTCTCTCTCTCTCTCTCTCTCTCTCTCTCTCTTTCTCTATGGGATTTGCTTTTTAGTTATTTTACAGGGGTTCACAATTAAGACACTGCTTTGAATGTTGGCTGTGAAGACCTAGGAAACTCAAAGCTACAATCATTTTGAACTATGGTGCAAATCAGCTATCAGGCAGAGACACAGCAAATGGGAGGTGTGGATGAAAGTGATACCTATGGGCACTGAGGGGACATGGACTTGCGATGGTCAAACTTCAGCATCAACTTGACTGGGTTTGAATCACATAAAAGACACATCTCTGGGTATATCCCTAAAAGAATGTCCAGAGGTGTTTAATTGAGAAAGGAAGAGCCACTCTCCCATGGGCTGAGGTCCCAGGCTGAATTAAAACAAGAAATCAAGCTGAGTATCAGCTTTCCTCTCAGCTTCCTGACTCTAGATACTAAGTGACCAGCTGCCTCCTGACCTGCCACCACAGCTATCCCATGCCTTATTTGCCATGACAGACTATACCCTGAGAGTATGAGCTGAACGCAAACCTTCCTTCCCTGAGTTACTTTTATCAGATATTTTGACACAGCAGTGAGAAAAGAAACTAATGCAATAGTCCAAGATGAAGCTGCCATGTCTTTTGCTCAAGAGATGAGCACGTGTGAGTATAAGAACACATGAGAATTGTTCCGACAGTCTTCCTGGATGGATATGAATGCTTCCTGTTCTCCTCAAGACTGAACAGTGTCCATCCGATAATATCCAGTGCAGCAGGCTTCAGCAAGTCACATAAGTGTCAAGTAGAAAAAAAGGGGGTGGGCTTTTTTTCCTCCTTTGATTGTGAACCACCAAAAAAGCAAGCAGTGAGAAGCATGGTCTGGTCTATGACATCACCAGTGTGGGGGAGCAGAAATGTGTCCACCTTCTGTGAGCATTTCTTCTGTTAATGAAGATTAAACTTGGGTTTACAAGTTACCAATCCCAGGGAACAGTTTGGAAAGACGGCCCTCCTGCTTCGTGTGTCAGGCCTGTTGCTGTGTGCATATTTTTATCCTCCCATAAGACTCAAGTGCTGGAGAAGATGTTTTTTCATGGCTGTGTAAACACTGTTTCTGCTCCCCAAGATGACAGAGAAGGAAGGAGGGGACTCTGAATGGCTCAGCATTTCCATTTACTGAGCACATTTACCTGAGGAAGCCAATTAATGTTCTACCTGGGACATCTTCATTTCTTCCCCATGATGCCCTGAGAGGCAAAGCAGATGCTAGCAAAGTCACCCCAGTGTCCTACAGTGAAGGTTATGAAGCTGAGTGTCAGTTCAAATGGGAAGGCTGCAAAGAGACACTAGCAAACTTTGATGACTACCTAACCTCTAACTCCCTAATAAGGAGGCTTCCAGCAATCAGGAGCTCCTGAGAACATATTTTCCATTACTCCCATCTTGTTCAAGCCTTAAGGTCCCACTCACTTTATCTTACTGAACTCACTGCCTCAACATCCTCAGAAGGATGGACCTGACCCACTGTTGAAATTCTACAATAGTGCTGATGCCCTGTGTAGCCTCCCCAGCCTCCCTGCAATCATAGCACTTAAGAGATCGAGCATATATTAGCTACTTTTCTCATTGTTGTGACAAAATATTGGATGAAAGCTACTTAAGAAAGTTTACTTAGGTCTGTGGTTTGAGAGGACCCATCATGATGGAGAAGGCCCAGAAGCCTCGGGGAGCAGATCACACATCATCCACAATCAAGAAGCAAAGAGAGATGTGTGATGGGGTTTAGCTTGTTTTCTCTAATTGTATTTACTCTGAAAGCCCAGACCATGGAACGGTACAAATAATAATCAGGACAGGACTTTTTCCCTCTGTTAAACCTTTCTAGAAATACCCTCATAGATACACCCAAATCTGTGCCTCACTGATGCCCTGATATCTAGTGTCATAGTTAGGGTTTTCATTGCTATGAAAAGACACCATGACCAAGGCAACTCATATAAACCTTTAATTGGGACAGGCTTACACTTGCAGAGGTTTCAGTCCATTATCATCATGGCAGGAAGCACGGCAATGTGTAGGCAGACATGATGCTAGAGAAGAAGCTGAGAGTTCTACATCTTGATCTTAACACAACCAGGAGAGACTGTCTTCTGAGAAGCTAGGAGGAGGATCTCAAAGCCCACCCCTACAGTGACACATTTCCTCCAACAAGGCCACACCTACTCCAACAAGGGTACACCTACTAATAGTGCCACTCCCAGGCCAAACATATTCAAACCACCACGCTTGGTACTTCTTAATTCAATGAAATGAGAAATTTGAACCAATCATCACAGTCTGTATGTGGAAAGAAACAAGTGCAATGTGCAGTAGATTGTGATCATGATTCCATGAATGGAGTCCATACTTGACGGAGAAGAATCTCATCCAGATATGAAAGCAATGAAGGATGAGCAATGATTGGAGGGGAGGCCAGACAGCAGGGAGGCATAGAAAATGGTCGAAAAGTCTGAAGACTTTGAAGACATGGGTGACTAGAGTTCAATGATAGAGCACCCTGATGACCAAATAAAGAGCCAAACAGCCAGGCTTCATGGTGTCACAGATTTTTGGGCTGGCCTTGGCTTCATAGTATTCCCTAGGTTGTATCAAAGACACACAAACAAACAAGATCTCAAACTGTAATGGAAGCACAGTTTAACATCTGGGTGGAGACAGGTACAGGCAGATATGAAATTGAACCATTCTGTGGCTCCTAGAGTTGAGGGAGGGGGGGTGGTACACTTTGAAATAAGGAGATCCTTGGATAGCTTCCATCACACTGGAGTGTAAGGATTAGGGGTATGAATTAAATTGAAAATATGAAGTGAGATGATGAGATATTGAGGAAGTGAAAAGTAAGGAGATTGTGGTTAATTTATATTCAGAATAAAACATGACAGAAAAGAATCTTAAGTGACACCTATAACTGGCTTGGGCATCTGCATAAAGGATGAGACCACTTCGGACAGGAGGCAGATGATGGTTGTTATCACAGAGCTCTTGCTTGAGGAATGAATGGAGGCCGTCTAGGGAAATGTCTGGAGGGCCAAGTTCAAGACTATGTCCCCGCTCAGCCCAGAGGTTTCACTTAGTGTGTGTTCTCAGAATTGCCAGATTGTCATAGGCCAAAAGAGTCACCCTCTGATAACACTTAGGGTTGCAAGAATAAATGAATCAGAATCCAGGCACATTGGTGCACGCCTGCAATCTCTGCATCCAGCAGACTGAGTTCATAGTCTCACACAACCTGCACGAAGAAACCTTATTATTTTTCTTTTTATTTATATGTATATGTGTGTGAATTTTTACATCTGTGTAGTACCCAAAGAGGCCAGAAGAATGCATCAGATCCCGCCTGAGGTGGGGCTATAGGCAGCTGTGAGCTATCTGACATTGGTGCTGGGAACTGAAGTCAAGTCCTCAGCAAGAGCAGTAACTACTCTTAACTGCTGGCCTATCTCTCTATGCCTGCTTTATTTACAGTTTTTAACACCCTAGAATTATATGGAAATGGTAAAATTAAAGAACTAGATATTCCCACTAATCCAGTACTACAGCAAGGGTGGTCTGTCCTGTTTCTTGCTCAATTGCTGGCTCTCTATAACTTCCTGCATTTGGTTTTTCCTTCAATATATACTACTTCTCCATGCCAGGTACTCTCAGAAGCAAGGCTCACACGGTGTGTGTTCACTGTCTGCTACCAATCTGCAATGGGAGGAATCCTCTCTCTGTTCTCCATTTAGCATCCCACCCTCCCATGCTGGACCCCAGAGGAGTAAGGATGTGGTTCAGAATACAGGGTGCACACCCCTGTGTCCCTAGCAAATTCTCCATCACAGTTTTCCAAGTTTTCACTCTTTCTCTCTTCACTTAACCTTTGGGTATCAGGAGTTCTGCATCACTGTCTCACCTCCTAGACTAGAAGATCAAACACACAAAAACCATCATTGCCAATCACACAAGCTATCAGAGGCAAAGCTATACGTGTCTCACTACATCAGCAACAGAAGAATCTGTGACTAGCAGAAATGGGAACCAACGCTCTGCCGTGGCCCTGGTTTCTGGTAGGACATGCTAGGGTTGTGATGCCTAAGAGCTCCCTCTGTTGGAGGACTTGGGGGAAATTTTAAAACCTAGCAGGAAGTTGGCACACCTATGGGTACTGGACAAAATGGAGTACCAAGGTCCCCTAACCTTCATCCACAAGGCACAGGTTTTGAGTGTCACAGGGCTTCTAGAAGGAGAAATGGCAGCTGCCAGGCAATAGCTGACCAGATCTATTTGCTTGAATATATGGGGCTCTCCCTGGAGCCCTGGCCTTCCCAGGAGCTGAAGACACTGAGTTAGCAGATACAGATAACAGGCACTGGGATGAGGGTGTCCACCAAGCGCTCCCCTACTCTGAGCCCTCTCAAGGCCAATGTCAAGAGAATTGCAGAATGTTGATAAACACACAGGGATCTCCTCGGATGATGTTTTCATGGCTTGAATGGACACAACTCAAGAAGAGCAGGAGATCCCGACAAAGTCAAGTGGCAGAGGATGCAGGAGGAGGGTGGCAATTCTCTTCTCCCTCAGCTCTGGATGCAGGGAAGGACTGCGATTACCATCTAGCACACCCTGTCCTCCTGTCCTTAGGAGGACACCATGAGGCCACTCAGTGTACTCTGGCAGTGTCCTTGCTAGGGAAGTTTACTGAGCCCCATGATTGCAGATGCAGACCATATAAATGTGGCCCGAGTACCTGAGCATCAGATATAACTGTCACTTCTATTTTCAACCCTTTTAAGAGGAAGAGGGTGGGGACCACAAGGCAGGAAGAGCTGCATTCAGCCTTCTCCGTGCTCCATCAGAGCTGAACCTTAGTCCTCTGTGTGGGCATCCTCGGGGCCAAGGGGAGGTGACCCTCACAATTACACATGTGTAAGTAAGTGTGTGGTGGGTATGGGTTGATTTGGGTCCTCTGGAGCTTCTTTATGATTATTTTCTGGATATTTCCGATAGACCAGGAAGGAAGAGACACGCTCTGCAGAGAAAACGCCTAGAATGCAGGTAATAAAAAGGCTGGCGATGATGCTTCCCACAAAACAGCCACCAGCAAGCCTCAGCGCCACAGCCATAAAACACCCACGCCTGCCATAACCCGAATCCAGCTCGGCACGACTCTCCCGCCCCGCGCCTCCCAACCTAGCTCTGCACCACCCTGCAGCAGAGTGCGTCACAGGCACCCCTGGAGACAGAGTGACCCAACCACCCAAAACTCTGAAGGTGGGTGCCACATGCTGAGATAGGACTGGAGGAGGGGGTGGTGTGAAACTACAATGATCTGTCACCTTTATGTGTTTCCCAGACAACAGCATGGAGACAGACAAGGATAATGGAATTCCCTACCATCCATCTCCCAGGGCGGCAGAGTCTCTCTCTCGCTGCCGGGGCCTCCTCTTTGCTCGCCTTCTCTCAGCAGAGTCTCTGCATTCAGATGATCCAGCCGCCCCTTCCTCAGTCAGCCACAGCAGCCTAGAAGCATGCAAAATTGCTTAACTCCTGTAATAGGTGGGGCTGAGCTGGGGCATCACCTGCGTTGCCTTGTTCAGTCCTTCCCCGCAGACTGAGGACGGCCCTGCTATTAACAAGACACCTGCTTTGCCAGGCAGAAAACTAAGGCCTGGGTGTCACAACTAGATTCACAAGACTGTCATCCAAACATGTAGTCAGTGTCCACCACCAGTGCTTTTAGGCACTCCAGCCAAGTTTTATATTCTAATGAGGCCATGAATCTTATAGCAAAGGTCCAGCTATAAGCTTTTCTTTTTAAAAAGACATTGTATTGACTATTGGGGAATTTCATACTTGCACACAATGTATTTAAGCATACCCCTTCCCCCATTCCTCCCCCAACTCATCCCAGATCCACCTCCCACCTTCCCATCTTCTCCCAAGCTTGTTAGTTTTCACATTTTATTTTACTCAAGTGAATATTTTCCATGAATGTATGTCTGTACACCACATATATGCATTGCCTGCAGAGGCAAGAAGAAGACATCAGTTTCTCTGGATATAAAGTAATAGACAGTTGTGAGCTGTCATGTGGGTTCTGGGAACCAAACCTGCGTCCGCTAGAAGAGCGGCTGGTGCTCTTAACATTTGGGCTATCTCTACTAACACACACACACACACACACACACACACACACACACACACACACACGTTTCTTTTTATAATCTACCAAATCCAGTTTGTGCCACCCACATACTCAAGGGTGAGAGGCTGTCTTAGTCAGTGTTCTATTGAAGAGATGCCATGACCAGGGCAACTCTTACAAAAGAAAGCATTCAATTGGGAGCATGGGTACAGTTTCATAGGCTTAGCATGGTGGAGAGCATGGTAGCATATAGGCAGGCACAGTCCTGGAACAGTAACTGAGAGCTACAACCTGATCTTGAAAGAAGTAGGCTGGCATGGACTTTTGAAATCTCAAAGCCCATTACCGCCCCCCCACCCCCCACCCCCCACCCCCCTACCCCCGCTGCCCCAGTGACACTCCCTCCAACAAGGCCAGACCTCCAAATCCTTCTCAAATAATGACTCCCTGATGACCAAGCATTCAAATATCTGAGGCTATAGGGGTCATTTTAATTCAAACCACCATAGAGGCCATCCACAGGAGTGTGGTCAACCTATTGGGCACCAAACTCCTAAAGAAAGCTGATTCTCCCTTCCCAAGAAGACAGGGATTGGGGGTCTTGTGAGGGCCCCACACCTCTTACTCTATATTGGAATGCTAACTGGCTTGATCCTGTGCAAACCATGTAAAAGCAGCCAAGGTTGCTCTGAGCTCATGAGTGCAGTGACCCATCATGTCCAAAGACACTGATTCATTCCTCTCTGGTTCTCTGGATATTACAATCATTCCACCTTTCTTTCTCAACGGTCCCTAAGCCTTGGGGGACAGAGTATGTGACTTAGATTGTCCATTTGTCATGAACACCTCACAGATACTCATTCTCATGAGCTTTTGTGCTAACCATCATCCACTGCACAAAGAAACTTCTCTGGTAGGTTTTAGGAACTTCAAAGCAAGTAAA
The DNA here is from genome assembly GCF_978045245.1 of Mus caroli. Classification (NCBI taxonomy): domain Eukaryota; kingdom Metazoa; phylum Chordata; class Mammalia; order Rodentia; family Muridae; genus Mus; species Mus caroli. Next base: position 67,308,275 of record NW_028227268.1, read on the forward strand.
AATTTAAATATGCTCAAGGATATATTGCCCCAAAAGGCTTGCTCAGCACTCAAATAGCCTGCTTCAATGACCACAGCCCCTGGATTTTTCATTCCTTTTTATAAACCAATCCTATGATGGTCATTGGATGAGATGCAATTTCTCGCATGCAAACACTTTTGTCTCTTTGCTGAGAGCCTGAAGAATTGCACGGACCACTTGACACTTGGTTTGTATTTCCTCTCATGCTATCCTCAATTTGGCCCTGTGATGGGGAGAGAAGGGTGATTGGATTAATCTTGCAAATATGAACAAGGGGGCTCATCAGGATAAAGCCTGGCCAGGAAGGAACCCAGGTTTTGACAATTCTTTCTTGGCACTCTTCTGCACATATCCAGATTACATCCGAAGGAGCTTGACTAAGAATGAAGAGACTTCCCACAAACCAATCACTGCAAAGCAACCAAGCATGCTCCCCTTGGCAACAGCTAATGAAATCTTTTCTTCTCCTGCCTAAGCCCCACTTGGCCAATCAGACACCAGCATGAAGTAGTGGTGCAAGGATGTGTGCCTCAGTCTGTACCCAAGAGAAAGGAGGCAAGGCTGCATGTCTCTCTACCAGAAAGCCATTATGTGATAACCTCTAAGGGAAGGAAAAACCACAACACCTCCATTATAAAGGAGATGTGAACAGCTGCCTCACCTTTCAGTGACGCTCCCCACTGGGAGCAGAGACAGCAAAGAGGAGACTGGGGGAGAGAAGCTGAAGGAGACAGCAGACAGATGCTCCAAGACAGGGTGTCTAGATGTCAGCCACAAGCTGTGAGTTTCCCTATGACTTCCGTGTGCCTACATGACAATATACTAATGTCTTGCTCAATATCAAGGCTCTCCATGCATCCCCAGCTGAATCTTCCAGCTTATCTTGTTTGCAGTGGTGAAAGGGTGCGTGAATATAGTGTATGCACGTGTGCGCGTGCACACACACACACACACACTCACACACAGGCATGCACATATGTAAAGGTCCAAAGTTGACATTGACTATCTTCCTCTAGTGTACTGTACTTAATTTGCTGAGTCAAATCTTATGCTGAAACAAATCAGAACTGACTGATTAGACTAGTCTAGCTGGCCAGCCTGCCAGATCTGCTGCCTCCTGTGCACTGGTATTACATGTGGCTGTCATGTCTGCTCAGCTTTCATGTGGGCTCTGGGGATCTGAACTCTGGCCTTCACATTTATGCAATAAACCATTTCCCCAATTTTTATTCCAGTTTTCTTTGCCATGCTTCTGGTGTGTTCTCTAGACTCTGGCCTCCAACAGACACTTCTTCCCTGCATGTATGCTAAGGCAAGAGCATGCACAGCCAGACACATAAAGGCCCACAGAGCAGAGCAATGGGGTGAGTGAAGTCAGGGAGGTGGAAGGAAAATATCATGCCAGGCTTATTTCTAAGGTAACAGACTGCTTATGAAATAGCCTGACCATCAGAAGCAGAAAAAATGGTTTTGCTGCTAGAGGCCACAGCATGTCACTGGGGTCAAAGGGTCGCCTACCAGAGGCCAAGTTAAAACCTTCATTCTGATTTCTGCCCACACAACCTTGTTCTCCCTCCTTGAGGTACTGTTTCCCCATGTCCACTGTCCAAAGCACACCAGAAACCTACCCATCTCTAACCTGAGAAAGCAATACAGTGCAAGAAAAATAATCTAGAGTGATAGGGTTTTTTTTTTAAATGGTGTGGTGTAAAACTTAAAAAACCCAGGTCTGGTGAACACATGGTGCTAATGGTGTCTGTCACATGAACATGATGTAAAGATGAATGGTCTCTACCACGCTGAGTGAAGGTAGGCAGGCTGCAGGGGACAACGTGGAAGGGCAGCAGGCTCCACTCCATCACTGACAAGCTGAGTGACTCTGAGCTCATTGCTCTGAGTCTTGTTTTCTTCCTCTGATCTGGGAAGATGGCTATGCCTGTAACATGGTTGTCATACAATCAAGGGGATCTAAATGCTATTCTCAGCACACATGCACATACATGTACACATACATGCAATACATAAACACATACACCATAGACACACACACACACACTTAAAATATATAATGAGAAATCATAATGTCTCTCTGCCCACCTCCAGTGTTGTAAGAGTCAAGTTCATGATTCAAAATACAAGAATGAGCTTTTGAAACTCTGGGGAAGTGCACACTTCTCCTCGGGGTACAAAACTATTACTGATGAAATATTTTGTGGTTATTAAAAGAATTTCAATCAGAAAAAAAAACTACTCATTCCAGTATAAATAAAAATGGATTTTAAAATTGCATGTCTACCATCCATTTCTAGGACTTAGAGAAATAAACAAACACACAAAGAAAGGAATGTTTGCCTATTTGACCAAGAATTTCTACTGGTAAGAAATTACCCTGAGGGAAAAGCTTATACATGTTTTCATTACTTAGCTACAATAATGCTTCTTCTAATATTTTTCATAAAAGGCAAAAAATAAATAAAAACAAACCTGAAAACACCTTAGACTCCACCTAGGGAGACTTACTTCAGTATGCCACAGTCTCTCCCAAAGCTAAACACCATGAAAACATTACAAAGTCTAAAATCATATTGTGTGTGATAAAAATATTTTTTAGATGTGTTTTGAAATAAAGAAAAACGGTGTTATAAAATAGTGCAATCTAGTGTGCATAATCCTGTGCATATAAATTGCACAGAAAAAAATATTTTTAATAAATGCAGCTCAATGGTTAGTAGCTAGCTCCCTAGAAAGATCATAGAGGGGTTTGATTTTGTTTCATTTGCTTACTGGTGTTTTTAATATTTTCTAAAGAGATTATGTTATTTTTTGCAACATGAAGGAAGTACCCAATGAGGTAACTACATTGTATTCAAAATAATAACAGTTGGAGACTGGAGAGCGGTGTGATGGTTAAGAGCACTGGATGCTCTTGCCGAGAGTGTGAGTTCACTTCTCAGCACCCATGTATATCGTACAGCTACCTGCGAGCCCAGATCTAAGCAATCCAACCTCTTTATCTGGTCTCTATGAACACATGCACACTCATGCCACCCATAAATGCACACATGCACAGACAAATACACATAAAATATTTTTTAAAAAAAATAAAACCAGGAGTTGGGGAGATGACTCTGCAGTTATGAATGCTTATTGTTCTTGCAAAGCATGTGGATTCAGTTCAGTTCCCAGCACCCACTTGGCAGCTCAAAACCACCTGTAACTTCAGTCCCCAAGGATTTGACTCCCTGTACTGGCCTCTGTGACCGCCTGTACTCATGTGATACATTTAAACTCAGACATATACACATATAGTAAAGAAATTAATCTGGGGACTGGAGAGATGGCTTAGTGGTTAAGAACCCTTGCTGCTCTACCAGAAGATCTGGGTTTGATTTCTGGAACCTACATTTAGTTCCTACCATGGTGGGTGTCTCAGAACTGCCTCTAATTCCAGCTCCCGGAGATCCAGTGCACTCTTTGACTAAATGGAACTTCATCATACACTTCAAATTTTACCCCAGAAATAATCACTTATTTTATATCCCACACATGTAGACTTAACTAAAACAACACATAGCTGGGGATATAAGTCCTTTGATAGAGTACTTGCCTAGTGTGCAGAGAGTACCACAGAGAACTTGAGTGGTGTGCATACCTCTAATCCCAGCACACTGGAGGTAGAAGCAGAAGAATCAAGAAGTTGAAGGTCATCCTTTTGTATGTAGTGAGCTCAAGGCTAGATTGGTTTACATGAGACCCTCCCTGACTTGAATTGGCAGAGTTCAGTTTCACACCCATTCTCATAAGATACTGAGGCAGGGTAGTAGTCCTCCCAGCTCCCAGTTAATGAGAAAGCTCATCTCAAACTTCCCTTTATCACCTGTCTTAGTTAGGGTCTAATTGCTGTGATCAGACACCATGACCAAGGCAACTCTAAAAAAGAACATCTAATTGGGACCAACTTACAGATTCAGAGCTCCAGTCCATTATCAACAAGGCAGGAGCATAGCAGTATCCAGACAGGGATGAGGGAGGAGCCAACAGTTCCACATCTCATCTCAAAGGCAAACAGGAGAAGACTGACTTCCAGGCAGCTAGGACAGGGGTCTTAAAGCCCATGGCCTTAGTGGCACACTTTCTTCAAAAAAATCATACTTACTCCAACAAGGCCATACCTCCTAATAGTGCCACTCCTGGGGCCAAGCATATTCAAAACACCACACCACCCTACATTAACTCTTCCAGCTGAGAACAACATTTGGCCACAGTTCTCACTGGAAGACAAACCATCAGTTATCACTCCTGGTAAGAAAGGAAGCTTTGGCTCCAGTAGGATGGACCATAGTCACAAATCTGTATGGAAGTTGTGTCCCCAAGGTCACTGCTGTCCTTCTCTCAGAACAGCCTTTCTGTTACCATCTCAGCTGACACCCTCAGCCTGTTCTCCACATCTAGTGAGACACTGGGCTCTCTCTTTTCCAATTAAGACCCTTCTAGAATCCTCTGCACACTAAATAAAGGCATCTAAGATAGTTCCCACACAATCATCTTCTAGCCCTACCCCTCTGTGCACTCTGTCTTTACCCCTGTCTCTCTTGCTCTGTGTCTCTGTATCTCTCTGCTTCTTTCTATGTCTCTCTGCCTCACTGTCTCTCTCTGTCTGTCTCTGTATGTCTGTCTGTCTTTCTCTCTCAACACACACATACACACACACACACACAGAGAGAGAGAGAGAGAGAGAGAGAGAGAGAGAGAGCCCGCTTCTGCAGAAGCCACACTGTCTTCTTTGTGTCTCTCAAATCAGATGTCTCTTCTATTTCAATCCTTCTGAGCCTCTCCTTACCCTGACCAAACCCAAATTTCACTGCAGAGGCAAGTCTCCATATAAATGTTTTTACATCTCACACCCCCTCCCCACATTACAGTCTATCCAAGGTCCCTGCATTAGTCTCTCCGACATCTGTCTCTCCCTCCACGGTTTAACCAGTCTGTAGTTACTCCCTGTGTCTCCAGCATGTCTCTTCCAGATTCCAAGTAAGTGTTCTCTGCTCCAGCAACATTTATCTGCTGAATTAAAGGCTAGACTATTGGTGGGATAATTGAGTTACCAAAACACATAGGTGAGAACATGCTGAAGCAGGGAAATGGAGTAGACAAGCAGACTTGTCTTGGGGTCAAAAGGTGGTGCTGGCAACTACAGTGTCTTGGCTCAAGAACTGAAAACAGTAACAGGAGTGAGAGATGAGCCTACAGAGTTCTGGGAGGCCCTATCAGGAAAGCTGGGAGGGTGTCGTGACATAGCCCTTTGGTTGGACTCTGTGTGCTGGGAGGGGAATGTGTACACACTCTGCTAGCAAAGCCAAACCCTTCCACCTGCTTCTGGCACAGTCTCAGCCAGGTTGGCATCTATACTTCTGGATACAGAGCACTGGCAGGCAGTCCCTCAGATATTCCCTTAGGCCTGACATGCCACACCGAACTGTCCACACCGGGCCATCAAGGCCAAGATACACCCCTCTGAAATCTGTCATACCAGGAATCTGTCATACCCTGAAGTGGGACACATAACACAGCATCTCCTTGTTCCTGATGTCAGTATTCTCAAAAACAACACCATCTACATATGGCACATGGAGCCTAGGATGCTAGAATCTAGCCAAAGACTTCCAGTCCTATCACTCCAGGACAGGGAGACCATGAGGGACAGAGCCTGCCTTGCTCCTTGATACTGAAAAAGGAGATAAAGGAAACGCCTCCCTCAACTCCCCAAAACTGTCCAATCAGTGGGGAGACCTCCATTACTTTTCAGATGAACTTCAGGGCCAAGAATTTGATACCATTTAACCAGCAGGACCTGAGCCTGGACACAGACTAAAAGCAGAAAGACTTCCATTCAGGATCTCAACATGGTCACATCATAGGGACCCTATCTCTGCCATGGCTTCCATAGAGTCTCCTATACCCAGGAAGAGTGACTTGCATCAACCAATAGAGACATTCTGGAAGCAGCTGACCATAAGTCAAACCAAAAGAAGGAGAAGGCCAAGGAGCACCAGGAAAAATGGAGGAGGTCATGTTTGAGAGTCACTCAGGACCAGGAGCCTCAGAAGTAGACATGCTGGCTGAGAGGCACTGCTAGTCTTCACAGCACCATCTTCCACAGAGCAGATGTGTTAGGGAGCAATTTCAGAATGTTGTAGGCTGGCGGATATTTATCCTGGTTTCATTCTGTTATACTGATAAAACATTCAGACCAAAAGCAACTCAGGGCAGGGAAAGGATTTATCTGGCTTATTGTGGCAATGCCACACCAAAGGTGAAAGATAATCATTACCCATGTTTACCCAAGACTGGGTATGATGTACTCAGAAGAGCTCCAGTCTCTCCTGTTCTAATCTAAGAGTCTATTCTAAAAAGCCTACATGAACAAAGGCCATCCTCTTTATATAGTGAACAGCATGGCAAAACACGGGAACAGGGAGTGAGAAACTTTTTTCTCGGATATTTACAGTAGTCTCATAAGGGAGAAGATTGGTTTTTCTGGCCCTACTGACTCAGAACAGCATACAAACCCACAAACATATTATTTCTCTATCCCCACACTCCTTTCAACAGCTGGCTGCTTCCAGTGCATGGTCTTAGGTCACACATACCTACATTGCTCTGAGTCAAGACCATGAATGGGTCACAAAGGAAAAATAAGAAACATGTGATTTCAAAATGTAGTGAGATTGGTTACAGTGTTTCTCTAAAAATCCAGATGCTTCTGAACAGGAGGAATATACAGGATGAAAGCAGAATTAGAACATAGATATAATGGCCTCAAGGCACATTAACTTGGTTATAGGTTGATATGTAAAGAGAAACTATAAATAACATTTCTAGGAAAAAAAATCATTCTATGGCTTATACCTCCAGGTCAAAACTCATCATTGAGGGAGGATGGATCAAGAACTCAGGAAGGAACTAGAACTAGAAACCATGGAGGGATGCTGTTGGCTCACTCACACTCACTCATCTGGATTTCTTTCTCCAGAACCACCTGACTAGGGAATGGTGGCACCCACAGTGGGATGGGCACTTCTACATCAATTAAAAGTCAAGACACTCCCCCACAGACATGAGCATGGGCCAATTTGGTCTGTATAATCCCTCGAGTGAAATTCCCTTCTGATGTGATTCTAGGTTCTGTCAAGTTGACAGTTAAAGCTATGACCTTCTGGTGTCTATGCAAAGTAATTAACATCTACAGACATACTAGTGAACTCTGAAGTGAGACAATGCCCCCTACCTTGTGCAAGCAGCTAGTTCCACCCCCACGTGATCTATTAGAGTCCATGGCTAATCACACTTTCTGAGTCTTCTGTGAAATGGTTATGATCTCAAATGCTAAATGAATTAAATAAAAATACTTAATGCATTCATTTTGTATGAGAATCATTAATCTTTTATCATCAATTATCTTTTTAACAGAAGCCTATATTGGGAGGCGGGTGGTGTCTAAGTGTGAAGATTAACCTCTGCTGCTTCAATACTGCAAATAAGGCATTACTCCTGTGAATGTTTTATCATACCTGCCTTTTGCATGGCTAGAGAGGGTGCCCAGGATCTCTCACATAGTAGGTAAGAATTCTTTCAACTGAGTATCATCCCCAGCCCTCAAATGCCATTTGTCATTATGCCTCATTTAGTACTTAGTTACATACAGCTAAAATCAAGTACAACTTCCATAAAAATCTTTTGCAAAAACAATATTTTTAGAGCCAATGAGATGTTTCAGTGGGTAAAGATGCTTGCTGTGAAGCCTGATGATCTGAGTCTGGATTATGTGGACCTACATGGTAGACGATGAGATCTGACTCCTGGAAATTGTCCTCTGATCTTCACATGTATGCATTTGCACTGCTGCATGAACACACACACATACACACACACACACACGATGTTAAAAAACAAATTTAAGTCAAACAATGAACAGAGATAGGAGTCCATATATATATAAAACTACAACTATCTTCCTAGGGAACTGGGGAAGCTGAAGCAAGAGTATAAGGACAAAGCTAGCACTTGCTACAGAGTATCATCCTGCTTTAAACACAAAATATCAACAAGATGAATAAGAGATAGCTGCACCTCCCACCATACATAGTACCTTCATGTTTTAACATTCCATCTTTGAAGGCAGGGTGATGTTGGCTTGGTTATTTTTGTCCTGATCCTTCATTGGAAGTCCAGAATCCATCTCCAGGAAGCATTCTGCAGCAAACCCTTCTCTGGGTGCCAGCAGCAGCTTTTTAATTAATACTGCATGGAAGATGTGGTCCAGGATCAGCTACCTGGAGATGCAAGCTCAATTCCAACATCTCTTTCTGAGCCCACTATGCCTAGTTTGCAATAACTGCCCCTAAAGACAGGATTAATTAAAGAAAATGAATTTGACTTTCTCTACATGTCTTTTGCTGTTCAAGGGAAGACATTGCTTAGAACTCCCAAAGATACAGGCTCCAGCAAGCTTTCTGCCCTCAAGAAAGGCTGGAGCATGATGCAGACTTCAGGTCTTTTCTTGGAGGTAAAATATGCGCAAGGGACTTAAGAAATATCACTGGGAGTCACTTTAGTATATGATCATGAGGGATTGCTTAGAGAAATGGCAATGTCTTTGTATAATCAAGCACTCTGCAAAGATTAAAACCCAGGAGCTGGGGCCTGGAATGCAGCTCAGTGGCACAGTGCTTGCTTAACAAGCACAATGCTCTGGGTTCAATTTATGCTTCACAAAACAGAACATTGAGGCACTGGTAACATATTTCAGTTGGTAGAGTGCTTGCCTAGTTATGCAAAGCCTTGGATTGATCCCTCGCAGCACAGACATCAGATGTGATGGCTTACTCAACACTCAGGTGGAAGAGGCAAGAGAATCAGAAATTTGAGGTCATCCTTGGCTACATTGTGATTTTGAGGCCAGCTAGAGACTTTTTCTCAAAACAAACAAATAATGATCCAAGTTAGGCATAGTGGTACATGCCTTTAGTCACAACAGTCAGAAGGCTCAGGCAGGAGGGTGGTAGATTTGAATATATCTTGGGTGATATATATAGCCCCTACTTTTAAATAAAGAGAAAAATGGGAAAATAAAAGCAATTGACTGGAAGAATTTGAATGACTTATAGAAGTATTGATGGTCCTGAAATAAGAAGGAATAAAGAAACGCAGCACATATTCTACCACATAGACAAGATCTACACTGAGTACAAAACAAAGACAAAAACAAAAAAAGAATAGAGAGACAGGAAGAAAGTCAAACAAGTGAAAATTGGCACCTTCATTATACCACCCAAACCTCATGTGCTGCGCAAAGCTGATTCCCTGAATTACAAGGTATGGGAGCTGGAGAGATGGTTCAGAAGTTAAGAGCACTCAGTGCTCTTTCAGAGGCCCTGGGTTTGATTCCTAGCACCCACATCATGGCCCCATAACCATCTATTTGTTCCAGGGGATCTGGCACCACCTTCTAGCTGCAGCAGGCACGTGGTATATCTACATATATGCAGGCAAACACTCATGCACATAAAATAAAGATAAATACACTTCTTTAAAAGTACAAGGTGTGGGAGCTTTCAGGAAATAACTACATCAGAGCTTTTGTGTATCTGATTCATGTCCATGTGTGGAAGTATGTGAGTGCATGAAACCCATGTGCATGTTAAGAGGACAGAAGAGGATATTGGATGTCTTGAGCTATCAATCTCATTGTCACGAAGCTGGCGCTAGTCTGGAAGTCAGCCTGCCCGGGCAACCCTCCTGTCTCCCATTCCCCACAGTGTTGAAGTTATAGGTCCAACTTTTTACATGGGTTGTAGGAATTTAAACTCTGGCCCTCCTGCTTACACAGCCAGCGCCCATTCACCAAGCCAAAGCTTACAGATTCAGCCTACTCATAGATATCTAGAAGACTGGTAACAACCTACTCACTGAAATCTCATGCAACAGTGTAGCAGGAAGAGAAACTCAAGGAGATAGCAATATGTGGAAGAAAGTTCAACATCCTAAAAGAGAACAAAAGTCACACCCTGCTCCACTCTTCACTTCCTGGGAACTCCAGTGAGCAGTAAACCAGCAGCTAGCACAGTCTGAGCCTATATATGAATGTAGATCAAGTAACACAAAGTGCTTCGTCTACAATTGCTCTTCTCATAATCTCAGCACCTGGAATGGGGAGGTGCTGGTACTGGGTCAATTTGTATCTCCCATCTCAAACTCTGGAGACCCTGGGAGGTGAAGGGACATGGCCACAACTTCTTTGGTTTTTGCCTTGCCCCCTCCAGTCTCATTCTCCCTTTTGGAAATGGCTGAAATCATCACTATGATATTTTAAAACCCAAGTTACTGTCCTGTGCCCAAAGTAATAAATGTTTTATAGTTTCAATTAAACCAAATGTGGGAGAGCTGGATTCCTCTTCTCTGGCTGATGAGTCACCCAGACCCATTACCCGACTATCCATTAATTATAAGTAGGTTGCACACTGCCCAGCATCTCCCAGAGACTATGCAATTTGATGGCATGGTGGTGCCATGAGCACAAACACCCATATCTGCAGACTTCCTATGCCTCTTCTCTGTTGGCCTCAGACCCTAGGACTGCAGGGATACTAAAGCCAAAGCTGGGGTTCTCATTCCCATGGATACTTGAGCCATCTTGTTACCAGCTTGTTGACTACCTACTATGTGGCCTACCCATAAGGATCATCACCGTCTTACAGAAGGTGGACCTTATTCTTAGAGGGGTCAAATGGCCTGCCTAAGGACACACAGCTGTTAAGTTGCAAGGATAGAATTTGAGATCGATCTCCAAACCCTATTGTTTGATCATTAAAGGTTTTTTAGTCTCTAATCTAATCAGTACTTCAAACGAACTAGAGAAAGGAGGTCTCTGGGTAGAGTCACATCTCTAGCCCTCTCCAACCACTGATTTAGGGATAAAATAAGATGATAGAAAAAAGCAATTGGCATAAAATAAAGACTATTATAAGTGCTAAGAATATAAGCCACTCTGGTTTCAATGCTGAGTGCTTAGTAGGTGCCTAATAATTACTTAGTATAGCAGCACTTGCATCTACAAAATGTCAGAAGACTCTGTCATAACCTTATTTATGAAGAGAAAGAAGAACTTGGTTAAATGAGGGAAATCATAACAAAGATGGCTGGTGGAACTGACTTGAAACCTGTTCCACTTTTGTTCCTAATGGTTTTCAAACCCTGATCCACAAAGGGCTAGGAATCTGCAGAGAGTCCAGGAGGTGCCTAAAAAATGAGGAAGAATAAGGAAGGTCTTTCATCTCCCCCACATTTTCCTTCTTGGAGCAGGATGCATCTGCTTCTATCTGCCCTCAAATTGGACTCCTGCTCAAAATTCCGTGTAATGAAACAATCTTACTGCCTTGAATAAGCGTCAAAAGTGTTTGGAATTATAAGAAGAAACAAGAGGCCTGGCGTTACACCTCAGAGGAGCAAAATTAAACCCAACAAAGACTCAGATGTTTCTTTAACATGACTAATAAGTATAAGTTAAATGTGCCAGACACATCAAATGGATTCCTGAGCTCACAAACACATGAGAACATTGACACAGAGACCACAAGGAAAGACTCCGTATCCTCCGTCAGCATCCTATGGGTGATGCTCTCTGAACAGAGCAGAATTAGTCACCTTTAAGCACAGTGTAATAGTGCATAGATCTACAAACTATGAAAAGGGGGAAAGGACTATTGGATCCTTAAATTAAAAATCCTCAAGTACAACAATAAAGCACTTACAGATGAAAGCCAATAAAAATAAAAGATCAGATTTTGTAGAAAGTGGCTAAATTTGCACTGAAGGATAAGTACCATTAAGTTCTATTTAACATTGGAAAGTATTAAATTAAATTAAAACAAATAAATGTAAGCAAACTAAGGTCTAACCCTACAATAACAACAACAACAACAATAACAACAAAGAAATCAGATACACCAGGAGGTAACAGGGTAGATTTCGTTTTTAAATCAGCTAGCAGTAAAACAAATGATTAAGACTGAATATGGCATCTTCAAAACTAACAATACTATGTCTAAATTTATAAAACTCGATGATTATAAGGTTTAAAAAATACTATGAAAATTTTTAAAACTACAATTTTTAGTAAGTACAATTGAAATTTTAGAATGAATGTGATTTAAATGATGGTGATACAATGTATCACACTCTTAATCATAAGAAAACCAAAGTGAAATATGTAAACATATATGTAAATGCAAAGTAATATAGAAGAGAAGTATAAAGCTTAAGTTATCTAGTCACATAATACAGAAATTAGAATGATAAATGGCCTTTCTTCTTTGCCTTCTGCAGAAAGCCTGACTATGTTACACAAAAGCTCAGACTTCTAGGGAAGGCCTCATAATTCCCACACAAATTATTCAAAAGAATGTTTTCCGGTCGGTTTTGATTATGTAAGTTATACAAATTTAGTTGAAGGCTCAGGAAGAATATTGTGAGTTAGAGATAACTGTGTGCATATTTATTCAAGCATACACATGAAGATCCTCTGGAAAATGTTACAGTATTTAACATGATTTCAAACATTTATTATGATCAAGTGTTACTGAAGTGGGAAGCATGGCTTAACATCCAAAAGAAAAAAAATCAGTGCTAATTCCCTGTAATCACAGATGAAAGGGAGAAAAGTCTGTAATCTCAATAAAGAACAAATTTCCTAAAACTTCAACATCTGATTATAAAAGTCTCTCAGAACGTTGGGAGTTGTAAAATTCTAACTTGACAAAAGCTATATCTCATAAGCCCACATCTAATACAATATTCTATTAGTGAGAGCTTGCGGAATACATGTCCTTCAAATGCTCCCCTCCTCCAACCATGAAAAAACAATGCCAAGACTTCACCCACCTCCACTGCCATTCAGAACTATGTGAACACTCTGACCAAAGCAATAAGACAATAGAAGGAGGAGCATGAGACAGAATAAGATTTATTAACATTGTTATGAGATTGTGTTAGTTTTCTGTCGCTGTGATAAAATCCTCTGACAAAAGCAACTTAGAAAAGAAGAGGTTAATTCAAGCTCGAAACTCCAGAAGGATAGAGTCCATCATAGTGAGGAAGGCACGGCCACAGGAGAGGGAGAGATCACTTTCATCCACACACAGGAAGCTCATAAAAGACAGGAAGTACAGCCAGTCTGTAAGCCATCAAATCCCACCCCCCAGTGAAGCACTTCCTCCTGTGAGGCTCTGTCTATGAAAGGTTTCTTAAGCTCCCCAAATCGTGTCACTGGCTGGAGATGGAATGTTCAAACATGAGCCTATGGGCACTATTTCTCACTTAAACCTCCACAGAAATGAAATCATTGGTGTTAGAGAACCAGCAGAATCCTGAAACAAACTAGTCAAAAAAGAAAGTCAAATTCAGTGTTTGTCAGGTTTAAGATAAACTTACAGAATGAACAGCATATGCCCCCACCAGCAGCAAGAGAGAGAGAGAGAGAGAGAGAGAGAGAGAGAGAGAGAGAGAGATCCAAGAGTAGCTCTTGGTAAGTTGATCTGATCACTCTCCCACTGGAAAACCACACATTCAAGAATATTTGGGTGACTATTAGAGACTAAAAACAGCATATGCCCCCATCAGCAGCAAGAGAGAGAGAGAGACTAAAAACAAAAAGAAATGGTAAAATATCTAAAAAATACAGAAGAGGAGCATATAATGCCACTAATTTAAGATGTAAGGGAAGACTTGAGGAAATAGGTATTAAATTCATGTATCAATTAACTTATATTTTCAATAATATTGAATTATTAAAAGATTTAATTTATCCATCTGTAAGAATATGTGTATCTGTGTATAGTTATATATACATGAATATGGTGCCTTCAGATGCCAGAAGAGGGCATCTGATCCCCTGGAGCTGGAGTTATAGGCAGTTGTGAACCAACTACCATATGAGGGAATCCAGCTCAAGTCTTCTGAAAATGTTCTTAACCACTGAGCTACCTCTCCAGCTTTGATATTTTTTTTTTTCGAGACAGGGTTTCTCTGTATAGCCCTGGCTGTCCTGGAACTCACTTTGTAGACCAGGCTGGCCTCGAACTCAGAAATCCGCCTGCCTCTGCCTCCCGAGTGCTGGGATTAAAGGCGTGCACCACCACGCCCAGCTCAGCTTTGATATTTTTAAAACAGGTTCTCACCATGGAGCTCAAGTAGGCCTTGAGTTTGGCATCCTCCTGTCTCAGCTTCATGAAGGCTTGGGTTACAGGTGTATGCCATCATGCCCATATTTTCACTTATTTTTAGTGTAATTAAAATTTAAAAGCAACTTTATGAGATATTTGATAAGCAATATATTATTTCAAGTGGACCCTAACTTTCTAAACCTGTGCATTGGTTTCTGTGTTCTTTAGTTAGGGGTGATTTATCTAACATGTATAACAACTAACACTAACAGACCAAGCCAGGAATGCCAGCACATGCCTGTAATTCCAACACAGTAAGAAGCAGAGGCAGGAGGATGGCAAGTTCAGGGCTTACTAAAGCTACATAATGAGAATCTGACTCAAAAACTGAGTCAGATAGGAGGTATGAGAGGTGGTGACTCATACCTTTAATCCCAGAACTTAGTAGGCAGAGGCAGGAGGATCTCTGTGAGTTTGAGGCCAGCCTGGTTTACAGAGCTAGCTCCAAGACAGCCTGGGCTACACAGAGAAACCCTGACTCAAGAAAAAATAGAGGTATGAAGACCTAGAGACCAGAAAAATGACCATGGGAGCCTTGTGTGGCTGCAATCACACTTGGCATTGTTACAAGCCTGTTTTCACTGCAGTCCAGTACCTCAGACTATGAAGTGACTCCTGGACATTTTTCCAAAGTTTACCTATGGTGCAATAATAGAAAAATGGATTTGAAGTCAGGATATCATGATCCTGTCCTGCTCAGGCCTCCTCAGAGCTCCTGTGAAGTTACTTTTCTACATTTCTCCTCAGGAAATTATCCTGTTCCTACTCCACGTCATTCTGGTGGCGCTCTCAGCCCAAAAGTCTTGCTTTCTCAGAAGTCATCTGTTCTACTCTCATTTCTGTCTCTGTGGTAAAAAAAAAAAAAAAAAAAAAACAGTGGCCATAGCAACGCAAGGGAGAACATGTCTGTTTAAACTTACAACTCCAGGTCATAGTTTATCCTTAAAAGGAAATCAAGGCACTACAAACTTTAGTCATGCCTCAGCCACCACAGTCAAGAGCAGAGAGAATGAATGCACTCAGCTTACTTCCTCCATTCTTCCACAG
The DNA here is from genome assembly GCF_978045245.1 of Mus caroli. Taxonomy (NCBI): domain Eukaryota; kingdom Metazoa; phylum Chordata; class Mammalia; order Rodentia; family Muridae; genus Mus; species Mus caroli. The sequence continues at coordinate 67,323,622 of NW_028227268.1, forward strand.
GCCAGCACCCAAATGTAGGGAATGGTGCCACCCATAGTGGATAAGTCCTCCCATATCAAGTAACATAATCCAGGCAGTTCCCATAGACATTTCCACAGTTTAACCCAGTGTGGACCATCCCTCATTAAGGATTTTTTTCCAGGTGATTCTAGGTTGTGTCAAGTTGAACATGAAAACTAAGTATTGTACCTCCTATGTACCTCATTCCTTTGGCTATTTCTGCTATGGGGATAAATCATAATCATTGAAATGGCTAATTTTATGTCAATTTGACACAAACTAGACTCATTTGTTAAGAGGGACTATGCCACCACAAAATCAGGCTGCAGGCAGATGTGTAATGTGTTTTCTTAATTAGTGATTAATGGTGCCATCCCTGGGTTAATTGTCCTGGGTTCTATAAGAAAGCAGGTTGAGCAAGCCATGAGGAACATGCCAGTAAGCGGTACCCTTCCATGGCCTCTGCGTCATCTCTTATCTCCAGGCTCCTACCCTGTTAGAGTTCCTGCCCTGATTCCCTCAGCATTGGAGCACAACCTGAGAGTTGTATGCTGAAATGAAACCTTTCCTCCCCACGTTACTGACAGCCATGGTGTTTCACCACTGCAATAGAAACCCTAATCAAGACGGTCACTGTCATCTTCCCCAAGCCTGGCACAGAGCCCGACATCTAATAGAATTTTCAGTAAAGGCATTTGAATAAGTGAACAAATAGTCAAAATGCAGGCACTTACCTGTCAGTCTGCATCAAGAAGATCAAGAAAGAGCAGCCAGAGTCCATTCACAACCTCCCTTGGCTGAGACCACCAATGAACAGGAGGACAAGACACTAGGGGGGGAGAATGGAGAAGAATTTGGCATCGGTGAGCATTTTCAAACATACTCAGTAATTCAGCCATGAACAATCTTCAGAAGAAAATAGAATCACAGGTAGTCCCGCAAGACATGGTCCCTGTCCTCGGAAAGCATCCCATCTGGCTAGATGCCCTGTGAAGACAAGGAGCTACAGAGGGGCCACTTAAAATTCAGTGCCCTTGCCTATGCTGCAAGTACCTTCCCACAGAATGTTCTGTGGCCGTGATAACACAGGACGGTAACTGACACAACTGTCCAGTACCAGAGGAGAGGCACCTTACACAGACATACCTTATGTTGCAGACTCCTCCCAGCCTGGGATTCTGCACTTAGACAGAATCCCCTTCCCCTTTTGGTGACTTCTGTCGATCACATGTTTGTAAGAATGATTCTGAAGTCAAAGACCATGAAAGCATAGGAAATAAAGGAAGGAGAAAAAGCAAGATAGGTCCTCAGGTGACTCTAACATTCAGCCAGATTAAGAAACAGAACTTCAGCAGAGCAATGGTGGCTCACACCTTCAATCCCAGCACTTGGGAGGCAAAGGCAAGTGAACTTCTGAGTTGCCAGCCTGGTCTACAGAGTGAGTTCCAGGACAGCCAGGGCTATACAGAGAAACCCTGTCTCAGAAAGAAAAAAAAAGAAAAAGGAAAAGAAACAGAACTTCAGATGGCTTTCCACGTTTCTGTCTTCCCCACTGAATCATGGGTTCTGGAGGAGGTGCTGGTCTTTTCTCCATGCCCCAATGCAGTCTAGCTGTAGTACTCTGGATTAATAATTGCTTATTAAATATTAACTAAATTGGACTATAAAAACAGAGAACTTAAACTCCTCCCACCCATAGCCCTGCTAGACTTCAGTGGGTGTGGGCAGAGGATCATCGTGTGTCCTCAGGGGGCTGGGACACTGGAGACATAGGATAGAGGGAAAGGCAAGGATACAGGATGCTCTGTGAAGACAAACAGAACAGAAGCATACTGTGTTCACCGGGGTCTTTCTCTTCCCAGGAGCTCTTTGAAATAAGCTATAGGAGATCCTTTTGGAACAAGTCTGTATATGATGTTATATTCAACAAGCACGTCTCCTGGTTCCCACTGGCAGAACAAAGGAGGGAACATGTAAGTAAGAAGCACCCTTCCTCTCACAGGTCTGTCTGTATGCTGAACTGAGAAGACACTGGGCAGGAAACTTGTCTGCTCCTGCATTGGCGGTACCTGCATACCAATGGTAACAGTGTTTATGGAGTGAAGACAGAGCAGATGCATATATAAAATGTAAGAATTTTAAAATACTCAGACAAGTTTGAAATCCCACCCCTGCCTGTGGACCATACACCTAGAAAACCAAGATATCTGAGCTCCCTGGGCCATTGGTCTGTTAAGGATTCTGGAGGGAGCAAAGGCCCCAGGATGGAGGAGTCAGAGATGCTTTGAAGATCTAGTGGACCCTAGTTGCAAACTAGTGACACAACCAGCTATGAGGATAAGAAATATTGACTTCCAAAGGAAAAGAAATTACAATACAGCTATGTCCTGTTTTGCAGAGCTGTCATGAAGAATTCTCCCTCTCCCTCTCCTTCTCCCTCTCCCTCTCCCTCTCCATTTATCCCCTCTCTCTCTCTCACTAACAAATGTGTGTGTCTTCAATCTGAGTGTATTAGTATCATCCTTCCCAACTACCCCAAGACAGAGATCATCTCAGAGAGACAAAAGTCTATGAGAAGAATAAGACCAAGCTCTGTGTCATGAGAGCCTGAAGACATGACGGTCTCCTGTGCTCACAGACCAGAACCAGTACTGTGAAAATGACATCCTATACCACAGATTCAACACAATCTCAATGAAAAGCTCACTGACATTCTTCACATAAACTGAAAAAAATAATCTTAAAGTTCATATGGAAGCCCAAAAGACACGGGTCAGCCAAAGCAATCCTGAATAAAAAGGGCACTTCAGGGACCACCAGGATGCCTGATTTTAACCTTCACTACAAAACCATGGTAGGGAAGCAGCACATCACTGGCACAATAGATTGGTGGAATTGAATATTTTAATTTCATGGGATTTCATTTGTTAATTATTTACTTTCTGAATAACACACTGCTTATTCAGGAAATAAAGTCAATAACTGACAAACGTGATTTCATAACATTTTAAAGCTTCTATAAAACCAAGAAAATTGTCAATGTAATAAAGGTCTAGCCCACGTGATAGAAAAATATCTTTTCTAGCTATACATCTAACAAAGAATTAGTATCTAGAAGAGAAAAAAAAACAAACGAAACATCAAGGAAACAACCAACCTAATCAAAAAAATGGACTATGGGGGTCTGGGGAGATAGCTTGGCAATTAAGAGCACTTGCTACTCTTGAAGAGGACCCAGGTTTGGTTCCCAGCATCCACACAACCATCTGTAAATCCAATGCCCTCTTCTGACCTCTACAGGAGCCAAGCACTCGGGAAGTGCAAATACTATATACAGGCAAAATAGGAAGCATTAATTATACTTCTTCTATTTAAAAAAAAAATAGAAGAGGAGGATGACAACAACAAGGAGGAGAGACTAGAATGACAAGGACAAGGATTAAGAGGACAAGGACAAGGAGGTGGAGAAGAAGGAAGACCTAAAGATGAGGAGGCCTGAAATGGGGTAGTTGGAGGGGGGGCTGGCAAGGAATTGGAGATGGATGTTATTATTATTATTATTATTATTATTATTATTATTATTATTGCTGCTGTTGTTATATGAAATTATCAAATAATAAATAAATAATATTTTTAAAGGAAAGAAAGAAGCTGCTAAGTGTAGTGATATGCACCTGCCATCTCAGTACTGGGGATGGAATAAATAGATAAACTGTTAAGGGCAGCCTTGTACACACAGCCAAGGAAGGGGGGAAGGGGGGGGTAGAGATGCCTCAGTTGGTTAAGTGTTTGCTGCACAGGCATGTCGTCCTGAGCTCAATGCCTAGCACCCATGTAAAAGCCACGCATAGACATGCATGCCTGCAACCCCAGTACTGAGGAGGAGGAGGAGGAGGAGGAGAAAGAAAGCTCTCAGTGTCACTGAGCTTCAAGCTCCAAGTTTTGAAAGCTCTACCTCCAATACATTAGGACTGGGATGGTCCCAGCTTGAGCCCTCCAAGTCCTATGTCCAAAGTGCACAGTGTCTTCAGCAAAAAGGTCTTGCTTTCAAATGTTGGAGGCTGAAACCAAGGGCAACAGCAACAACGTATTGTTTGGGGAAGTCTCTAGGACTCCCCGACCAATGATTCAATAAGCAGTTTCCCATGCTTGGGTTTTGTCAAATAGACTGTGTCTCACAAAGGGAGCAACACATCCCTCAGATTTTATATATATTCACATATTGTTTTAAATAATTGTAAAATAATATGAGTCTGTGTAGCTTTTTCAAGCCTCTTTGGTGTTATTTGTCCCTTCTCACCCCACCCCCACCCCCAGTTAAGGTCATTCCCCTGCTCTCATTTTTCCAATTTCCCCCTTCATATCACCTTTGTCCTGCTTTTCCCCTTCTCTAGAGATCCTTTGTTCTCCCCATTCTTTTTACTTACACATCTAAATATTCGGAGCAAGGAGCCACAGATAAGCGAGGATGGCTGGCATGTGTCCTTCGGGGTTACCTCTTTCAGTATATTTTTTTCTAGTTCCTTCTATTTACCTGAAATTTTCATGATTTCATTTTACAGCTGAATTTTACGCATCCCATAGTGTGTGTGAACCACATTCCCATTATCCATTCATCACCTGAAGGACATTTAGGTCGTTTCCATTTCGTAGTTATTGTGAATAGAGCTGCAATGAACATGGCTGAGTGAGTACCTGTGGAGTAGGACACCAAGTCCTTTGGGCATATGCCAAGGAATGGTATAGCTGGGTCATATAAGACACCTATTTTGAGCTTTTGGAGAGTCTTCTACACTGATTTCCAGAATGGCTGTGGCAGTGTGGAGGCCCACTAACAATGATTGAAGTTCTCTCTTTCTCCACATCCTCTCCAGCATTTGTTGACAGCTGTTTTCTTAATCTTAGCCATTCTGGTTGGTGTAAAATGAAATCTCAAAGTTGTTTTAATTTTCCTTTCCCTAATTGCTAAGGGCGAACACTGTTGAAATATTTTGTATCTGACCAGCACAGCAAGATAGCCCCAAAGGTGCAATGGTGGTGCTTATATCTTGGGGTAACCAACAGCAGTCAGTAAAAGGGTCATGAATTTGAAAGAGAGCAAGGAGGAGTATATGGAGGAGGGGAATGGCTGGAGGGAGGAAAATGGGAAATTAAGTGATCATGTTATAATCTCAGGGGTAAAAAAACAGGAACGCACGCTGATCAAAATTCAGAGAACAACTTAGTGTGCCCAGGCCCAGTGGATACATCTACAACACAATCCCCACACCTAAGGCTCAAGAAATACTTGGGGAAAGAGTGGGGAAAGATTATAAGAACCAGGGGACCAGGATGTCTGCTGTGAGACTGTGTTCTCTATATATGACAGGAAATCTACACTCATGAAATGTCAACAATATGGCCACTTAAAGAAGACCAGAGCAAAGACAATACCAATTGACATGTCAAAGTGTATGGGGGAGATCTCACAAGACCTCCACCCTAGATGAAGAGCTAAAGGCAATTGATGTCTTCTAAGAGAGGGAGAATTAATCTTCCCCAGGAATTAGCCCCTTGATTGGTTATCCAATACCACATAATTAGCCCTGTAAAACACACACAGGCAATGCTAATTGACTCAATGGGTCCTATTTATATATTTATATGGATGGATGCATGTTGATCACTGGTCTTTGCATGTATGCACACACTTGCATGCACACTTCCACACACAAGTATACACACAGGCACACACACACACACACACACACACACACATGATGAACAAAAAGAAAGAGAAATAAATTAGAGGCAGAGACCACTTAGCCTCTAGAAAAGGCAGAAAGAGCAGGCAGCAAAGCTCACCTATCTGGAAGCTCCCCGCCCTTACTCTAGAGCAAAGCAGTGTGGTTCACTAAGTCCCGGGAAGAGTATAGCCCTGGTACAGAATAATAACTATCACCTACTTCTCTCCAAGCAAATAAGAAATGTGATATTGATCCCATCTGTCTAAAACACAAAGACCAGAGTATCTATTCAAATGGAAAAATCCTCGGCTTCATGGAAAATTCCACTATCCAAAATGCTCAATTTCAAAAGGCATTTTGGACAGCTCAGACTTCTACTGTAATGCTATTGTTCTTATTACCAGAGTCCTTGCCACAGAGTGGGTGATGCTGGTGCTGATCCGGTCAATCTTAAAGCCTTATAAGGCTTCTGGTGATTGCCTCTCTGGACTGGGGAAACCCAGGCTATTCAAACATCTCTGCCTTTTACATCAGACAGGGTCTGAGTCACCCTGAGATACTGGCCTTCGATGAAGTGTTCTTTGGCACAGTGGATTTTAAATAGACTAAATAGACTTACCCTTCTTCTGATTCATGAATTCTCAGGATGTGAAGATTTCTTTAGTGTCTCACTATCTCCAGACCAGAGAGCTTCAGGTATGCACAGGGAAGACAGCTGCGTGAGAGACTTTACTTGGGGAGATGAAACACAGGTTCACTCATCCCAGGAATGGAACCAATGACAGCCCAACATTACGATTACACTGAAGTCCAGTGTGGTGAACCAGTGGGTTTGCGTAGGTTACTAAGAGGGGTAGGGATGACTCAAAGCAGCTGCATCATCATAAGCACACCCCAACACAGGTGGAAGCTCATGGAGGGTGCAACCCTAGAGCTAGCTCCCTGCACAGTTAGCAGGCAGCTCCACAGGTCTAAGAATCTCCTCTCTGCAGCTTGACTGCTCAGCATCTCCTCCCCAAACAGTTAACTGCATCTACAAGATGGGGAGGGGCCTCGGAAGGTCTTCAAAGTTTCCATTTTACCAGACATGTAGCATTTTATTTATCTCCTGAGGCTTATACATCTCTGCCTCCTTCCCGGAGGGAACATTCCAATCCAGAGGAAGCTGCCACCCATCAACAAGGAAGCCATCAAGAGAATCCACATCCCAGGACCCACCTTTGAGTGTAGAAGTCACCACTTCTGTACTACCCAGCCTGACTCTCTGTATTTAACAAATCCCCTCTGTTCATAGGAGAAAATAATCACAATATGGATATAGTCTGTTCCCAACTGATTTTACCATGATTCTTTTCCGTGTCCAAATCCTGTGTGTTTATCTCATTTCTTCCATCTCTACTCCTTCATATTGCAGCAACTCCAAGATGGGAAAGAATTCTCCTGTGTGTGTTTAACACATCCACACAGAGAGGAAGATAGAAATAGAGATGATAGATAGATAGATAGATAGATAGATAGATAGATAGATAGATAGATAGATAGATAGATAGATAGACTAGTAAAGCATTAATTTTCGTAGGCTACTCTATGTATGAACTTGGCAGCCTGTGATCAAGTAGCAACATGTTGGACTAGAGGTTCCCAATGTCCTTCTTTGTTGAGTTGTTATGACATGCTGTGCTGCAGTGACTCCTGGTTTGAAAATGAAATAGGAGGACCAATAAGTGGCAGTTTTTCTGGGCTTCTGTGGAGCCCAGTGGTCCTCTGGGAATTTTCACAGAGACCACCAGCATTGTGTAGAGGCATTGTGCAAGCATTTATTCAACATCTACAAATGTTTCAGGTACTGTGTGTGTCACTTCAACCCACTCAGAATATGCCTAGCAGGGGATGACTAGTGTCAACTGTGCCACAGGATACCCTTTAATATCATGAAGCTAATAAGGAGGGGACACAAGACTCCAGAGAGGGCTGCTGGACTACAGAATGCCCACTCTTTCCTTATGTTTGCTTGGTTTTAGACAGTCTCATATAGCCTAAGCTGGCCTCAAATTTACTGTGTAGAGGAGAATAGCCTTGAATGTATGGTCCTCCTGCTTCCGTCTCCAGAGGCTTGCAGGCATGTGAATCACCATGCCTTGTTTTATGAGGTTCTGGAGCTCAAAGTCAAAGATTCCTCTATGCTAGGCATGCAGTTTGCCAACTGAGCCTCAGAGTTCTGAGCTGACTCCCTTATTACTGCCTCTGACAAAGGTTGCAATAGCTCCCTAGACTGAGAGCCAGCAGTTGCACACCGAAAAGAGGACACATTCTTTTTTTATCATCACAAGGACTCCTGAGGCCAGGAAGCTTTCATTAAAGGACAAGATAGGAACAGAGAAGTCATGGAGACAGTGAATGGCGCATCCTCATCTCACAGTCAGAGGCAGGGTCCCCTAGCACCATCTTCACACGCTGTCCTGCTACCCCACTGCCCAGCTCTATCAAAGCCTCTGGTCCAGGCCTCCTTTTGTTCAATCTTTTCTTTGCAAGCTGACCCCTGAGCCACAATATATTTTATTATTATTAATAATAATTCCAAACTCATTTACATCTCAAATGATATCCCACTTCCCGGTTACCCTTCCATCAACCCCCTATCCCACATCAGCCCTCCCCCTCCCCTTTGCCTATATGGGAATGCTCCCCCACCCATCCATACTCTCCTGCCTACTGCTCCAGCATCCCTCTACTCTGGGGTATCACACGTTCCCAGGACCAAGGGCCTCCCCTCCCATTGCTGTCAGGCAAAGCCATCTTCCGCTTCATATGTATCTGGAGCCATGGATCCCTCCAGGTACACTCCTTGGTTGGTGGTATGGATTCTGGAAGAACTGGGTGGTCAGGCCAGCCAATGTTGTTCTTCCAATGAGGTTGCAACACCCTCCATTCTTCCAGTCCTTCTGCCAGATCCCCGACCAGCTTCCCTAAGTTCAATCTGATGGTTGGCATCAAGTATCCACATCTGCATTGGTCAGTTGCTGGCCAAACCTCCCAAGGAACTGTCATACTAGGTTCCTGTCAGTAAGCGCCTCTTAACCATGGTAACAGTGTTGGGTTTTGTGTCTGCAGACATGATGGATCCTTAGATGGGGCAGTCCCTGGTTGGCCCTTCCTTCAGTCCCTGTTCCATGTTTTTGTCCCTGTTCTTCCTTTGGACAGGAATACTTCCAGGTTAAAAACTTTGAGATGGGTGGGTGGCCCTATCCCTTGACCAGGGGCCATGCCTATCTACTGGATGTGGCCTCAACAGGTTCTATCTCTCCCTTCTCTGTGCATTCCACTAAAGTCATCCCGGCTGAGTCCCAGGAGCCTGGTTTCTGGGACCATCCGGAACCACAATATCTTTTTTTATTAGATATTTTCTTTACTTACATTTCAAATTTCATCCTCTTTCCTGGTTTCCCCCTCTGAAAACCCCCATCCCCTCTCTGCTCCCTCTGCTCGTTAACCTACCCACTCCCACTTCCTGGCCCTGGCATTCCCCTATACTGGGGTACAGAACCTTCACAGGACCAAGGGCCTCTCCTCCCATTGATGACCAACTAGTCCATCCTCTGCTGCATATGCAGCTGGAGCCATGGGTCCCACCATGTGTACTCTTCGGTTGGTGGTTTAGTCCCAGGGAGCTCTGGGGGTACTGGTTAGGTCATATTGTTGTTCCTCCTATGGGGATGCAAACCCCTTCAGCTCCTTGGGTTCTTTCTCTAGCATCTTCATTGGGGACCCTGTGCTGTGTCCAATGAACAGCTGTGAGCATCCACTTCTGTATTTGTCAGGCACTGGTGGAGCCTCTCTGGAGACAGCTATAACAGGCTCCTGTCAGCAAGCTCTTGTTGGCTTCCACAATAGTGTCTGGGTTTGGTGGTTGTATATAGAATAGATTCTCAGGTGGAGTAATCTCTCAATGGTCATGCATTCAGTCTCTGCTCCACACCTTGTCTCTGTACCTTCTTCCATGGATATTTTGTCCCCCCCTCCCTTCTAAGAAGGATCAAAGTATCCACACTTTGGTCTTCCTTCTTCTTGAGTCTCATATGGTTTGTGAATTGTATCTTGCGTATTCCAAGCTTCTAGGCTAATATCCACTTATCAGTGAGTGCATACTATGTGTGTTCTTTTGTAATTGGGTTACCTCACTCAGGATGATGCCCTCCAGATCCATCCATTTGCCTAAGAATTTCATAAATTCATTGTTTTTAATACCTGAGTAGTATTCCATTGTGTAAATGTACATTTTCTGTAATCCATTCCTCTGTTGAGGGTCATCCGGGTTCTTTCCAACTTCTGGCTATGATAAATAAGGTTGCTATGAACATAGTGGAGCATGTGTCCTTATTACAAGTTGGAACATCTTCTGGGCATATGCCAGGAGTGGTATTAGTGGGTCCTCAGGTAGTATTATGTCCAATTTTCTGAGGATCAGCCAAACTGATTTCCAGAGTGGTTGTACCAACTTGCAATCCCACCAGCAATGGGGGAGTGTTCCTCTTTCTCCACATCCTCGCTAGCATCTGCTGTCACCTGAATTTTTGATCTTAGCCATTCTGACTGGTGTGAGGTGGAATCTCAGGGTTGTTTTGATTTGCATTCCCCTGATGACTAAGGATGATGAACATTTTTAGGTCCTTCTCAGCCATTCAGTATTCCTCAGTTGAGAATTCTTTGTTTAGCTCTGTACCCCATTTTTAATAGGGTTATTTGGCTCTTTGGAGTCTAACATCTGGAGTTCTTTGTATATATTGGATATTAGCCCTCTATCAGATTTAGGACTGGTAAAAATCTTTTCTCAATCTGTTGGTTGCCTTTTTGTCTTACTGACAGTGTCCTTTGCCTTACAGAAGCTTTGCAGTTTTATGAGATCCCATTTGTCAATTCTTGATCTTACAGAACAAACCATTGGTGTTTGTTCAGGAATTTTTTCCCCTGTGCCCATATGTTCGAGAGCCACAGTATCTTAAGTTCTCAGATTCATTATTACAGCATAAAACTCTGAGTGGTGGGAGAAAGAGACAGGGAAAAGACAGTTCAGAGAAAAACATTCATCCATCCATATCCATCATATTTGGACCCTCTGAGCCTCATATCCCAGTGGCAATGACGGTAGACCCCTATTTAGGTCTGAAAGTGTGTGCCCATTGTCTTTCCATTGGCCAGTCCTTTCCAACCTCAGCTCAAATATTTTTCCACCCTAATCACTGTTACTTCTTCACTTGCATTCTACTGCTCTAACCCCATGTAGACATACTGGGTCACTGTTTAACCACAGCCCTCTCCTCCTCAAAGCTTGTTGTAGCTCCCCATCCTGATTGTCCTCAGTTCTTCTGCAGCTTGAAGGCTGTCTATTCTTTCAGTCTTCTTTCTACCAATTTCCAGTTACAGAATAACCCAGAGAAAGAGTCCAAATACTCCCTATGCATGGCCTTTTTGTGATAACTGCTCTCTGCAATTTTGTGCCAAATATCACTACATTCAAGAATGGCTGCTATCATATGCATATGTATGCATTCTAGAAACTTTCTACAGTATAAGTTTCCATATTGCCTTTAGTGTTAGTTTGTTAGTTGTCCCTTCTCATAGTCCCTCCATTACCCCTTCTCTCATATCTTCCTACCTAGTTAATCCCTTTATTCTAATTTCCCCTTTATCTCCCCACAACACTACATTCTATTTCCCTTCCTTGGAAGATCCCCTCCTTCTTCCTGGTCCCTTACTAAGTACATTTTTGTATTTTTATGGATTTTATTTGATTTTAATTTATATATATATATGTTAATATATATGCATTTTGCCTGCATATACATCTGAGGGTGTTGGATTCCTCTAGAGCTGGAGTTACAGGCAGATGTGAGCTGACATGTGGGTGCTTGGAATTGAACCCAGGTCCTCTGAAAGGTCAGCCAGTGTTCTTAACTGCTGATCCATCTCTCCAACCCATAGTTTTGAGAGGGAGGGAGGGGAAGGAGATAGAGAGAGGGAGAGGGGGAGAGGGAGAGGGGGAGAGGGAAAGGGAGGGAGAGGGAGAGGGGGAGGGAGAGGGAGAGGGGGAGAGAGAGAGGGAGAGAGGGAGAGAGAGAGAGATGGAAAGAGAGAGGAAGAAGGAAAGAAAGAGAATACATAAAGTTGAGTAGGTAAGGAGGTGGAGGGAATCTAGGATGAGTTGGAGGAAGAAAAAGAACATAATTAAACTTAGATTTTTTTAATTAAAAATAACTGCTAAGATCTCATTCTATTATCCAAAGGACTAGAGTTTGACCTCCAACATCCACATCAAGCAATTCATGGCTGCCTATAACTACATCTCCAGAAGATTGATGCCCCTTTCTTGTCTCTATTTGTACCCACACACACGGAAGACGCACACAGAGATACACATAAATAAAAATTATAACATGCTTTAAGGTTGTTGATTATGGAAACTTTCTTGACTCCACTCTCAGAATTTACCATCCCCATCCAACAAGAGTGCCATCCAAGGGGATGTGTAGTAAGAATACTGGCTTCAAAAAAAAAAAAAAGAATATTGGTTTCTTTAGAAAATACAGATAAGAATATGTTTTCCCTTTAATCCCAGAAGTAGAACATGAGGTTGCTTAAGATTTCCCACAGCAGTTGATTATGATTTGCCTCATGCTTTAACATGATTTTGCCAGCTGCAGATAGTTTTTGGGATAGTGTGACATTTGGAATTCTGGGGACTTTTCAGAGGGTTTATAAATACTAGAGATCTGATAGGTGAGTTATGGATTGTTGGTGGGTTGTTGGTCGGTTGCTCTTGCTCATGGTTTGTCAAGTAGTAATGTGCAAAGAAGAAAGAAGAAATTAGATATCCTGACAGCAAAGATCAAACTTGCCTCAAGGAACTTGGCACCCTTACTCAGCAGGAAGTAGTCTATCGATAACATTGCCCCCTTTCCCCTCTATCCGTTTTCTTTCCTATCTACTATTAGGGGATTGAAAGGATGGAAAGGGAGCGAGAAGGGTCAAAGAAAAAAGAACTCATGAAGTAGCAAAATTCTGGTTACAGTTCTGTATAGTGCTCTGACACTATACAATGGCTGATCTTCACTGTCAACTTGATTAGACTAATACTTATAATGGGAACAAACCTCTGGGACACCTAAGGGTGTTTCAAGAAAGGGCTAACTGAGAAGGCAATGCTCATCCAGAATGCAGGCTGCAGCATTTCAGATGTTGAGAGCACAGTCTGAACAAAATGGGGAAAGAGAGCATAGCACTGGCTTCTCTCTTTCTCTCTCTCTCTCTCTCTCTCTCTCTCTCTCTCTCTCTCTCTCTCTCTCTCTCTCTCTGTCTCTCTGTCTCTCTCTCTCTCTGTCTCTCTCTCTCCTTCCTAACTGTTGTGGGTTCAATGCGACCAATTGCCTCATACACCTACCACCATGCTTTCCCTACCAGGATGGAAACTGTATCTTCAAACTGTAAATCAAAGTAAACATTTTCTTCCTGCTGTTACCTTCATAAGATAGGTTGTCACAACAAGAAGAAGATTAATTAATGCACCATGGTAACCCCGGTACCATCAAATCCTCAAGAGAATGGAGCCTGCCGTTGGCTTCCTTATGCCCGCCCTACAAGTGGTTTAGTGGTGCTAATGAATGTGCATTGAGACGAATGAAATGGAGATGGTACCTAGAGGACAAAAGTTGAAACTTATAATGTAGACTCTCGGGTGATGAGGAGTTAAAGGAACCATGACCTCTCTCTTCAGAACTCAATTATCTGCATAAGAACCAGTGTCTCCGAGATCTAACCAGTAATTTACTCACAATCATCTCAACCTCCAAGGTTCACAAATGTCCCTTTCAATTTTCTCAGCCACAGTGTTCATAGGAAATGACACTCTCCTCATTCATAGACTAACAACCGCCCTACAGGCCACCTCCCTCCAACCAAACCCTTCACATGTCCTACCTAAGGCTGTCCTGGATTCTGTTTTTCTGCTCTGTTAAAATGAAAACACCTGAGCTAGGGGCACTGAGAAGATGGCTCAGTGAAAATGTTTACTTGCATGAACAGGAAGACATAAATGGGATCCCCAGAATCCATGTGAAAGGCAGGTGTGTGACAAGTGTCTGTAAGCCCAGCACTGGTGAAGCAGAGGCAGAAGGATTCATTGGGCTTGCAGGCCAGTCGTTCTAGGTTAATTGGCAAGCTCCAGGCTTACTGAAAGACCTAGTCTCAAAAGATAAGGTGGAGAGACTAAGGAACATATGGTATGTGGACTTCTGGCTTCCAGATGCATACACACACACACACACACACATATACACACACACACACACACACTGTGAAAGCCCATCCCCACAACTTTTGGGAACATGTTCTGGGACTGAGAGTTTCCTCTTCAGCATCAAATCAATAGCTGAAGGCCAGGAGGTTTACTGGCATCCCAAGTTAAAGAAATCCATTCTAATTAATCCTCCACTTAAAAAACAATGGCCTTTAGCCATCTCAGGGGAAGCAGCCAACAACTCCAAAGAAAAGAAAATGCAGTCTTGGCTTCTTGTGATATCAATACCCCTTCCCACTGAGCTCTGTTCAGGGTCATGCCAATGGAACAGTAGATGTGGCCTTAGCCATCTCCTGCCACAAGGCTGATGGCTGAAATGAAAGAAATTTAAGTTCCTATCCCAGAACCCAGGCCCAATGGAATAGAGGCTTCTCCAAGGGCCCACCTGTATCATTGCACACAGTTATTTGTGCCATTTGCTCAGTGTGAATATATTGGTGACAACCACAGAGTGCCCAAAATGTGTTGGTATCACATTAAGGAAAAGAAACCAAAAGACTTCCTTCTGGAGTAGTTTCACCAGCGTCAGCTCAGATTTTAAATTCTCTACATCCCTCTCCCTATTTCTTCCACTGTCTCCTGATGGTAATCCATCTATTGCATGAGTCTGAATCTGTGCCTGCCTGAATCCTGTCTTGTGTACCTGTCTATCTCTGTGTCTGTGTTCCCAGAAGAGGGTTTTTGCTCTGTATATATTGAACATTGCAGAAAGCTCACATGTGGAAAGGATGAGGAATGCTTTACAGAAATCTTTAATATACTTTGACAAGAGATAAAAACTCTACTGGCCCCCACTGACCCCAATAACAAGCACACTGCAAACATAACCACACACAGACTTATCAACCTATACCCATGTCGCTTCCAACATTTTTAGTGGATATTTATTTCATAAGGGTGCTTTCAACCTGCCTGCTGTTTCCAGCATTTATAATCATAACATATAGATACACATTCATTACTCATAGGTCAGGACCGTGAAAGAGTACATGCTATAAGATTACAACTATGCATTATCTTAGGTTGTAAAGGGTGATCACATGGGAAATCCAAAGCAAATAATGTTGGTTGATACATTTTTATCTGAAAAGCAGATTAAACAAACAGTTGAGCACACAGGGGATAGCATTATTAAGTCTTAAATGAGCTCAGGTTGTATTATTAATTCAGCTGTGAGGTCCAACAAAAGTTCCAGTCTCTTAGAATGTAAGAGATGATTTTGTGATAATGAATCTACACCATATGTTTCTGCATGTCTGTATGATAAGACTTCCTGGTCAAGTCAGAAATGGAAAAATCTGATGAAGAGTGGAATCAAAGAAGAGAAAACTCATCACTATCAATGCTACTCCAGGCAGTTAGATAATGCAACATTAGCGGATCGGTACATCATACAACCTCGGGCATAGCTTGGGCACTCCCTGGAGGGGAAAAGAAATAGGCCACCTGGAAGGTGGTGGCTAAGGAAGGCCCAAGAGGCTGTCACTATGCATAGCCAGCAGATTGGTGCTGCTGAGGCTGCAGAAGGCTTGCTGCACACACTGCCTACAAAGCAGGGAACTGGCTCTAAGTTGATATCTGTCTACCTAGGAAACTCAAGTTCTCTGCATTTGTTTCCTTATCTGGAATATTGAACATGCAGTAACAGGGCTGGATGAGCAGGCTTAGCATGGTACAGAGATTTTAGTTCACCCTGACCACAAGATCAAAATTGTCCTCCTTCACTCATTAACTAGATCAGGACATTGGAAGTCTAAGCTGTCCCCTGAATGAGAAAATATAGGGGAAAAAACCCTCAGGAAAAATTCAGGAAAAAAAATTCTTCCCTTCAGCCTGATTTCATGAATAACAGGAAACACTAGGAAGAGTGTTCATCAACACACAGGTTCTCCCACTACTACAAAATTCCTCATGCTGAAAGGGAAGATGATGTGAAGCTTGGGCATAATCACAGCCCCTCTCGGATTCCTGGTTTCTCCCTGGCAGACTCAACCCTCCCTCTACTATTCTGAAGACAGAAGGCACAAGGACCACAAGGGATGAAAGCCAGAGATGATCAAAGGACAGCTCGGAATGGCACTGCCTCCAGGCAAACATCCTGATGACTGAAACTCTGGTTGAGGTGAGCATCTTAGTTATTTTTCTGTTGTCATGATAAACGCCACAACCAATGCAATGCATATAAGGAAGCATTTGGTTTGAGGCTTGTGGTTCTAGAGGGTTAGAATCCATAACTGTTATAGTGAGGAATCATGACAGCAGACAGACAGAAATGGTGCTGGAGAAGTGGCTTACATCGTTATCAGCAGGTAGACAGTGACTGCTAACTAGGAGTGGCATTGGCGTTAGAAACCTCAAAGCCTGTCCCCAGCGATATACCTCCTTCTAATCCTTCCCAAACAGTTCCAACAACTGGGAACCAAGTATTCAAATATATGAGCCTAAGGGAGGCATTCTCATTCAAACACCACAGTAAATATATTCCCCCCCACCAACTGTGGTCACCTTGGGCCATCAGCTCCAGGGAAGGAAAGAAAGAAAAGGTGACCTTTAAACATGCTGAAATGTAAGTCCACTAAACTAAAGAATCTGAGTGAGCCCTTAAAGAAGTACCTAGCATATATGTTCTATATTCTGCATTCTTAGCTGAAAGTGAATTCAGTTGGAGGACATAAAATCATATAACTGTCACAATGAGTTCATGACATACAAGCCCATACTCTCATATAGGCACACAAACTAAAAGTTGTAGTCTCCAAACAGTGATAGCTGCTGCCATGCTGAACATTTCCTGTGTGCCAGGTACTTCTGCTGCCCTATGTGGGGCACAGCACTTATTTTTTCACAACCAAAACCTGTAGGCTTAGCATTTCTATTGCCTCCTCCTGGGGAATAAGCAAACTCAAGCATAACAACATTGTTAGATAGGGGCTAGAGAGATGGCTCAGTTGGTAAAGTGCTTGCCTTGTAACCTGGGGACTTGAGGGCAAACCCAAGCACAAAGGTAAAAAGCTGGATGTGGTGACACACAATTATAATCCCAGTGGTGAGGAAGCAGAGACAGATGGATTCCTGAAGCTTGCTAGCCAGTCAGCCTAGACAGCAAAACCCAGGTTCTAGTGAAAGATCTTGTCTTAAAAAACAAGAAAGAGTTTGAGGGGTGTAGTGGCAGTCTCCTTTAAACTCAGCACTCAGGAAACTGAGGAAGGCATATCTCTGTGAGTTTGAGGCCAGCCAAGTGGACATAGTGAGTTCCAGGCCAACCAGAACTATACAATGAAATTCTGTAGATAGATAGGTAGCTAGGTAGGTAGGTAGCTAGGTAGGTAGGTAGGTAGATAGATAGATAGATAGATAGATAGATAGATAGATAGATAGATAGATAGATAGATAGATAGATAGATAGATTGACTGATAGATTGATAGGAGGTAGAATGCTTTTGAAGCAGAGCAACACCCAAGGTTGTCCTCTGGGGCATGTACACACACACACACAGAGGGAGAGAGAGAGAGAGAGAGAGAGAGAGAGAGAGAGAGAGAGAGAGAGAGAGAGAGAGAGAGACTCCTTACTCTAGATGGAAGTAGAAAACCTGGAATTCCAAAGAAATTCCAGGAAAAATGTGTTGCTTCACAATCAGATGTTTAAAGGTAAGGAAACTGGGACTCAGAAACCATGGGTCACCAAACCTCTGCTAAGCAAATCCTTTGTGAGTGTGTGCACAGGGCTGGGGCCATCCTCATGCAGAGTCAGGGCACCAGGCACACACAACACCACTTGGGTGGTGCCAGTAAGAATGTGAAATAGGGGATCTGGGGAGATGGCTCGGTGGACAAGAGTGCTTGTTGTGCAGAGTGAGGAGCTGGAAACAGGGAAAAAAAGGAGAGTGGGGGAAGGAAAATTAGCACAGAAACCAAGGCAAACAAAAACATAGCGTGGCCTTAGCTAAAGAGGGCACTGAACAGATGCTGGGGTCTGGAGACATGAGAGTAGAGTGCCAAACCCGGAAGCCATCCTGAGTGGTTCTCTCCGAGCTTTCTCCCTAGGAGAAACAGATGTCCCACACTTTTCTTGCCCCTGGAACTCACAGCAAATATGGCCATGTTAAATGTGGTACATTTACACAATGGAGTACACTACTCAGCAATTAAGAACAATAAATTCATAAAATTCTTTAAGTAAGCTCATTGGAAAGCAAATGTTGTGAGTCCTCGTGTTATGGTGCACACCTATAACCCCAACTTTTGAGAGGGTGATGCAGAAAATTCTAGACCAGACTGGGTTTTACTAACCAGCTGTGGGTCAGAGTCACTTCTACTGGTGAGCAACATGCAAAAAGTAGATAAAAAAAGGGAGATGACTCTCTCCAACCTTTGTTGTCCTTAGCGGATACAAAACCCAGGAGACAGAAAGATGTGCAGGTTAGCAAAAGGGGGAGTGTCCATCTTGTCTGAATGGCCACATACAAGCAATACACTCTTTTCTGTCTCCTCTTTTAATGAAAACCCCTTTCTAACTGACTGACTGGTATGTATATGGAGACACATATGAACCATAGGGCCTTTTCCTTTATGCAGCTATGCTTTTTCTTATTCTTTCTTATCATTTTTCTTCTCCTACTAGTGAACATTTTGCTCTATCATTTTTTATTTCTTTTCACCATATGACATCTTTCACTTCCCACTTCTCTCTACCTCACCCTTTTAAAGACTTCTGATTCCTCACTGTTTTTCACTTATTTTCCTCCCTCTTAACTTCTTTACTTTCTTGATCATCTTTTAAAGTGTTTTACTTTATATTATTTCTGTCCGCCACATTCCCATTGCTGTTGAGCTAGTCCTGAGTCTTTACTTTATTCATTAGTGGTCTGTGTATGGTGTGAGGGACCCACGATAACACATCAAGTATCCAACATTGATTTGTATCTTGTTCTACACACAAGCCAACCATACATAAACTTCAACAAATAATTTATTCAAAGAGCAGAGAAGAGGCCATACACTCATGATCATAGACAATGACTAAGGATCCAAGAAGCCACAAAAATTAGGGATGATTGAACACCCACTCCCAGTCATCCACCCCAGCAGCTCCAGCAGGGACAAATAGCATGGACACCATACCTACATGGTACTAGAGAAAAATCAGTTCCCAAGCCTATCAGACCATCCACTGAAGACAGAACTAGAGGAGTCATTACCAAGGTACAGCCCACACTTACTCCAATACTTCACTCACAGATCTAAATGAGCAAACTCAAGCATAAGATTCTAAATCTATAGAGAAAACAGGATCAAAATACACATATCCCAACCAAAGAAATAGCAGGAAAACTACTATAAAATCCATCTGGAAAAATATTCAACATTTCACAACAATTCAATATCCCAGGACATGTGATCTAAAGGAGGCTTCTTCTTATTACAATGGCTAAATTTCATTTCATTCTGCTTCCAAAATGACACTGGGGACTTCTATAGCTGTAAGAAAAGCAGATAAATTTTAAAGAATGAACATTTTGAAGCCATCAAAAATCAAAAAAAAAAAAAAAAACCCAGGTACGGTAAATTAGGCCTATAGTTTCAGTACCTGGAAGGCTGAGGCTGGAGGATTACTGGGAATTTGAGGCCAGCCTGCCCCTCAGAGTCATACCTTGTCTCAAAAAAAATGTAAAACTAAAGTAAAGTCAAACCCAAAAATAATAGAAAGAAATAATAAATTAGTGCAAAGAGTAATGAAATAGAATCTAAAAAACAAAACATGAGAGGCACAGCTGGGTCATTCAATAGGCTAACAGGGTTGACAAAACCCTTGGGCAAACTAACCAAGAAAGAGAGAGGAGAAAAAAGAGAATTACCCAGGGTTACTTTGTTGCATATATATGTTATATATAACACAAATATAACATGTGTTGGTTACACATACACACACACACACACACACACACACACCCTAACCAAAATTGAACAAAGAGGATTTTTTTTAAAACTCTAAACAGATCAATAAGTAATCAAGGCAGTAATAAAAACTTGCCCAGCAAAGAGAAACTCAGAACCAGATAGATGTACTGATGAATTCTTACCAGAACTTTAAAGAACAAAACTGTTTCTAAAGCTATTCTATAAAGAAAAAAAAAAAGGAGAAGGAGGAGGAGGAGGAGGGTGGCTGGAGAGATGCTCGGGAAGTGGTTAAGATGCTTGCTGCTCTTGTATTCAGTTCCCAACACTAACACCAGGCAGCTCACAGCCTCCTGTGACTCCAGCTCCAGGGGATTCAATGCCCTCTTATGGCCTCTACAGGCGTTCAACACATGTGCATATACATGCACAGTCAATTAAAGGTGAAGAAGACAGAGAATGCTTTCAAATTCATTCTGTGTGACCAGGAACGCCTAGAGGACACACTTTGAAATACAGGAATGACCAACAACTTCCTCCAGAAATAACAGCACAAATTATCAAATGGAATCATATCTGGAAGGCTCCTGTCTGTCTCTGCCTTTCCAGATCTGGGAATTGTAGATGGGAGCCACTACCTGTCTAATTTTCTCACTGTTGAGACTATCATACATGGATATAATGTGTTTTGACCAAATTCATCCCTAAATTTCCTCTCCTCCAATTTTCCCTCCCAACTTAAAGCCCACTGAATTTACTCACTGTTACCTAGATGAGCATGGGGGGGGGGGGGTTGTAATCTAATGGACCCAGATTCCTGAATAAACTTCCTCTCCCTCCCTTAGTGGACATCTCAGCTGTCAAGAGCTCCTAGGATGGGGGGTGGGACTTTCTGACCCCCTTCTCTATCCAGACTGTAATTTTATCTAACTTGATCATGTAAAGATTTGGGGGGAGGGGGAAGGGAGAGGGAGGGTGTTTTTCAAAGGGGAAACCAGGAAAGGGGATAACATTTGAAATGTAAATAAAAAAATATCCAATTAAAAAGAAGATTTTGTAAATACAGCCAGCAGTTATGAATTCATGTGTGCAACTGTTGTATTGCCAAATACTGTCTCACTCAGATGTCCACAGCTTCTGCCTCCCACAAACACCCCTCTTCCGCAATGATTCCTAATTCTTGGAGGAGGTATTACAGAGGGTTCTGTTTAGAGCTGAACATTCCGTGGTCTCTCAGTCTCTGCACACTGACCAGTTGTACTACTTATTGACTACTGTATAAGAGAAGCTTTATCGATTAGGGTTTGTAGGTGCACTAATACATGATTATAAACATAAGAACCTAGGATGCAGTTTATTGCTGAATAATAGTATTATACTCTCCTCTAAGTCCTATGACCTATCCAGCCATGAATTGTGGGACTAGTTAATAGTTCCAAGTATGAGTTTCCGCTTACAGAGTAATCTTTGTATCCAATCAGAAAGTGGTTGCTTACTCCCATTACGCCCACGCTGCTATTATACCTGTGGTCATATCTTGCCAGACCAGTCATTGTTGTAGGTCACAAGGTTCATAGCTGGGTAAGACTGTGGATACTTTTATTTACTAGTACCATGTTTAGAGCCTTCCAGCAAAAAGCTAGCCAATAGGGATGAAACTTTCATGTGAGTAACCACTCGAACACTTCATGTCCTATTACTCAAGATTGTGGTGTCTTCAGCAATAGGGTCTTACAATCAAGTTCTGGAGGGTAACTAAGAGCATTGTCAATGACTTGTAATGTTTGCCAATCCAAGGGACCCCACTGGCTAACAACTCCAAAAGAGTTAACCCATACCTGGCATTGATACCTGCAAGTTTTTATATGTACCCCAGAAATCAAACTCAGGCTCTCATGCTTCTAAGGCAGGTGCTTTTGTCTGAGCCTAAAATGATTTTTAAGATAAAACAAAATAAGCCATAAAGAGATAATTTTTAAAAAAAAAAAAAGGCAATCAACAAAGTAAGAAGACTGGGTATAGAATGATGATCTAGTTTGATTTCTTTCTGCTGTGATAAAACACTTTGACTTTTTTAAGGGGGAGACATTTTCTTTGGCTTACAATTCTGGGTCACAATCTATCCTTGAAGAAAGTACAGGAATTCTAGGCCAGAACCTGGTGACAAGAACCATAGACAATGCTGCTTGCTGGCTCCTATTTAGACAGCTTTCCTATACAGCCCATGACCACCTGACAAGGGAATGGTACTGCCCATAGTGATCTGGGTCCTCATAGCAATCACTATTCAAGACTAACCCCACAGACCAATCTGATTTGGACAATTCGTCAACCAGGGCTTCTCCTCACAGAGAACTTTCAGCTGTATCAAGTTGACAATACTAAGTCAATAAGTGTGCTGCTTACTTTTCATGTTTCTGTGACAAAATACCTGACCAAAGCAATTTAAAGAAGGAAGTGGTTTACAAGTCTTATAAATTTCATGAACTTTCTGAGACTTGTGAATTTTGTTTACCATATGGGCCTTAGAAGTTTCCTTCACTTTGGGCCTTGTGCTATACCTCAGTTCTGTTTGAGTGCCATTAGTGGTTCCCATCTTAGGTGGTTTTCCTCAGTCGCCCATAATTTCCACATTCTCTGGTGTTCCAGAATCCTGTATGAGCTGCTCAATCCCATTCAACAAAGTCCTTTACTACAATAAGTGATTAGCATTTGCTCTTTGCTGTTTGCAACTAAGAACCCTTATGCTGACGAATGGCATGCCCAAAAAGAACACTATTAGGAGGGGGCAGGGTAATTTCCACAGAGATTGTTTATTCCCTAAAAGCAAGCTCCCTCACCCAAGAATGATCTTCACTAAGTCATTCCTTCACAGAACAGAGAATCCTGCCGCTGTTCCCGCAGGGAACTCTTTAACATTTACAGAGCCCATTCTCACCCATCATGTCACTGTGTAACCAGAGGCAGTAAGGAGGGCTGTTCTGAAACCATTAGTCTCATGTAATTGAGAAGGGAGCTGAATTTAAGAGCAGTGACAGACCCAAGTCTCACAGAAACTTAGCAACCTGCTTGGTACAAAGTCTAGGCCTCCTGGTGCTGCCCAAATATGCTAAAAGGGGTACAGGGATTCATAGCTAAGAAAAACAGTGTTAGCTGTTAGCCTTCGTTATGTAGTTTAATGTGTGCAAGCATCCTAGCATATGTTACACCCTATGGAACATAGACTAACCCAATTGTTTCAAAACTCTGGAGTAGTATAATTCCTTCTGAGAGAAGAGGAGCCTGAGGCAGAGAACTTTAGGCCTCACATTGCCTAAAGCAGGGAAGTAGGAGGACTATGTTTCAGAGTAGAAGTCTGAGCCCATTCTTGACCCCTATATTTAATAGGTACAGGAACAGTCTTAGTGGGGCTCAGGTTCTTTGGCTCTCACGCAGACTGAGGGGGCATTCTAGAAGGCTAAGCAGTGGGGGGTGGCACTCTAATGCCCCTCAGTTCAGACAGATCAAAATGCAAGTGTCCCAAACTAAATGCCTGGAAGAGAAGTACGCTAACTGAGCAGGTGCTGAATTGCAGAAAAGTTAAATATGTAACGGGAGCATCGAAGGCTGCAATAAGAGTGAGGAGGGTAAAAACCAATTTCACATCGAGCCCCAGGCAATGATTTAGAGGGGAAAAAAACCAATATATGTGGTATCAAATAATAACTGTAGCAATGTCTTCCATTACCTCAACCTTGCCTTTGAGGAGGCTAAAAAGCTCACAATTGTTATTAAAATTCACCCTTCTTGTGGGGCCCTGTGCCCTGCTGAGGGTGGCTGTGAGCCATTTTAGTCATGTGCAAGGAAACAGAAGCCCAAGAGGTCATTCAGTGCAGAAATCAGAGAAAAGTCAAGGATCTATGGAAACTGACTGGGTGGACCCAAAAGCTGTTAGCAAAAGACACACAAAAAAATTAATTCAGCAAAGGACTGATCCCCAGAGAACTGTCAGATGAATACCAACTAAGCAAAGTGGCCACTGCCATGGTGTGTTGAGAGCCAGGGCAGCAGAAACAGCTAGAGGGAGAGAAAGGAGCTTGCAAGAGCACATGGAGCAAAAAAGCAGGAAGATGAAATAAGGCATAAGTGACAACGAAGTAAGAAATAACAGGGTCTGATGTGAGCAAACCACCTGTTCACATATGAAGAACAGGCTAACCAAGACAGATACTCTCAGAGAATCATTGCATCCTCCAATTCAGCACACCAGCTCCCTGTCCCTGATTTCAAGGCAGTGGGAAGTCCCTTCTGCAAGACCGAGTGGAGAATTATCTTAACCTCTTTCTGTTTTCATCCCCATCAGCATACTTACTCTTAGGCAATAGATACTCAATGACTTCCACACCACACATACCCTCTAGAACTGATGTGCCCGTTCCCTTACCCTACTCTTGCTAACTTTTATCTCTTCTCATGTTATACCCAGCACAACACTCCTCTGCGAACTATCTCTGTCTGCATAGCTATACTTGTACACATACCACTGATATCAGAAACTACCCTTCTGGATAGCTCATGCACATTTCAATGCATAAACCATTAAGGGAGAAAGGATTTATTCTGGCTCACAGGTACAGTCCATCATAGTGAAAGCAACAGGAGCCCAAAACAGCTGGTCACATTGTGTCCACACTCAAGAAAGAATTCTGAATGCTTCCTAGTACTCAACTCTCTTTCTCCATGTTATACAGTCCAGGATGCCATGTTTGCCCAGAGACTAGAGTCTGTCTGTCTGTCTGTCTGTCTGTCTGTCTGTCTGTCTCTCTCTCTCTCTCTCTCTCTCATACACACACACACACACACACACACACACACACACACACACACACACACGAGTCAAGACAGGCTTTTCCCACATCAGTTAACACAATCAAGACAATCCCCCCACAGGCTTGACCAGAAGCCCACTATCTCTGGGGTAATTCTAGATTCCATCGAGTTTACAATTCACAATGGCAATTACAGCATGCAGCAGAATGTCTACTGCAGAGCCCAGAAACACCACACAGACGGTGTTATCCCTGGAAATGAAAATGAGTTTAACGAGCACAAGTAAATGAAAGAAGGAAAGACAGCCTCTAGCATTCCCACTTCTGATTCCTCCTTTACACTGCTTAGAGATGTCCAGCTGTCCCTACCTTTCCCATGCTGGCTTTAAAATTCCAAAGTCTTTTCCATCAAAACAGGAAAAAAACAAATTTAATGGGTTCTCAATTATCATTCCTTATTGCATATCAAATTCATCTAATGTTCACTGAACATACAGTCCTATGAGTTCAGGGTGATGTGGGAACTAGGTGAGGGGCAATTAGCATATAACATGTCATGACTCTGCAAGATATGATCACTTCTTAGAACCCACTTCCAGGCCGATATAGTAACTCACACTTGTAAATTTGGCCGTCTGGAGGCTGAGGCAGGAGAATTTGAAGCCAGTCTCATCTACATAATGGATACCTATCTCAAAAGACAAAATAAAACAAACGACAAATGCTCACCTTGTTAAATGCATTGTAACTAGAAAGCAATAGGCTAGTGATATGGCTCAGCTGGTATAGGGACTTGCAACAAAGCCTGATGGTCTGAGTTCAAGTCCCAGAACTTATATAAAAATTGAAGGGAAGAACAGACCACACAGAGCCATCCCCTGACTTCCATATGTGCTCTGTGGTATACACACAACCACATACACATCATACACATGCAAACAACAACAACCATAATAATAATAACTGAAAGCAAGAATCACCATGTGCTGCCTAGTTTTATGTCAAATTGACACAACCTCCATAAGATCAGGCAACAGGCAAGCCTTAAGACATTTTCTTAATTAGTGATTGATATAGAAGGGCTCAGTCTATTGTGGGTGGAGCTACCCCTGTGCTGATGATCGTGGGTTCTATAAGAAAGCAGAGTGAGCAGGCCAGGAAGCAGCACCCCTCCATGGTTTCTACATCAGCTCCTGCCTGCAGAATCCTGCCCTGTTATGAGTTCCTGTCCTGACTTCTCCTGGTGATGAACAGCGATATGGAAGTGACAGCAAGCAAACCCTTTCCTCTCCAGTTTGCTTTTGGTCATGATGTGTGATCACAGTACTAGTAACCCTAACTAAGTCACACCATTTCTGTGTGTTCAGCCTTGTTACCCTAGAGAGCACAGACTTGGAGACTCAACCCATGAAGCTAGATTCTGTGAGAGTCAGGAAAGAGGAGAAATATTGAGTTAAATGCTTCACTCAAATATAGCACAAAAAACAGTCTGGAATTCCAAGCTCTGCCTTGCAAGATACATCCTGACAGTCATCAAATCACTTCCTGTCTCTGGGTCTCAGATTTCTCATCCACCACATGGAGGTCAGCATAGGGTCCTGAGTAGCAGTTGGTCTTATGCTGAGTTGAGGCATGTCCTGACAAAATGTATATCCACATGAAACCTGTAGCTATAATCTTATCTTGGAAAGGGTCTCTGCAGTCAAGTTTCTGTGAGGCTATACTAGAGTAACACAGGACTAGGATCCTAATAAAAAGAATAAGTGGTGGGCACAGATGCATATGAGAGAGAGAGCTGTGTGAATGTGAAGGCAGAAATTGGACAAATTTACCACCCAGCCACATAGCATCACTGACTACTCAGAGAAAGAAGGTAAGATTTCCCCTGAAGCCTTGCAGACACTTTGAGACTGAGTTGGCAGCACTGTGATAGGAAATTGTCTGTTGGTTTTGGCTATCCAGCTCCTGTCATTCTGTTACAGTACTCTCAGGAACCAGTACAGACTCCCTCAAAGGAATGCAACCGTACTGACAGTCTATTGACAGTTCTTCTGAGAATGGCATAGTGAGGCTAAATAGAATGTGGGGTTGATGTTCATATGACCTCTAGAAAAAAGGTATGTAGCAAGAGTGCCAATAACCATGTCGAGATAACCAGCATGCCTATGCTAAAGTTGTTTTAAATCTCTGTTAGGAGGAAATGCACTGTGGGCAAGGGAGTCATGATGGAATCACACCTTCATATGGCCCTGCACTCAACCCCTCCCTTGTGGAAACAGCCTACAGTTCTATCAGGCTCCTCTACTTTGCCTTCATGGTCTGGAATCACAACAGAGTACTGAAATGGTTTGTCAACTGTCATATGGAGAATGTGACCAGAATGGAACTTGATTTACAACAGAGATGGGGTTAGTGAGTAAATAAGCTATTTTGGATGCTGCAGAGGCCTAAATACCCAAGCTTCTCTAAGAAGGATGCAGAGAGTCAAGCCTCCTAGAATCCTCAGAGGTTCAATCATGCCAGATCCCCTTGCTCTGGTTAGCACCTACCCATGCCCAACTGTTCCTGATGCCTAGTTAGACACAGGCCAAGTGAGTCTTGGGAAACACAGGAGGGTCAAAGGACTAGTGCTTTGTAGGTTAGAGTGCCCCCATCTCCAAAGGAACCTGGGCATTGAAATGTCGTCTTCTCCATCATTGAACCCCATCTCCTGAGTTCTCTGTTCTCTTCCTACCCCCATGAAGTTCTGACTACATTAGGAAAGGCTATTGTAGGGATATAACAAGCCCAGAAGCTCTGCCAGGGGACATTCCTAAGGTAATAAGTCACCTAATTCAAATCCCATCCCAGGAGAATCCCCCCCCCCGAAAATAGAGGTGGTAAAGAGCTGCTTTTCTTGGGGAATTTAGGATCCTCAGTACCCCAGCAATGCCTTCATGTTTTGAAGACAAGAGTCCACCATGTCAGGGAAGGCACAGTGGCAGACTATGAGGCCACTTGCTCATCTCTCAACAGACCA
Organism: Mus caroli; assembly: GCF_978045245.1. Classification (NCBI taxonomy): domain Eukaryota; kingdom Metazoa; phylum Chordata; class Mammalia; order Rodentia; family Muridae; genus Mus; species Mus caroli. Next base: position 67,351,420 of record NW_028227268.1, read on the forward strand.
GGAAGTGACACAGAACAGGAAATAAAGCCTGGCTATAAATCTCAAGATCCAGCCCCATTTCCTGAGTGAGAGTCTACAGCCTTCCAAAACATTACCATCAACTGGGGAGGTAAGTCCTCAACCAGACAAGCCTGTAAGATACATTTTCTATTCAGATCATAGCAGTCTATCTGGAGTCCTCTAGGCCCACTGAGGTCATATGCCCCAGGCCTCAGCCCTGACCCTCAGTTGTAGCTTCTGCCTGCTGCTCACTTCACAGCATGATATCACCACTGCATTCCATGCAGCAGATCACTTAGGTCCTTCTGCCAAATGAGGTCTTGGCTAGATCTGATTATCATGCAGCCCTTTCAAAATGACAACAGCAGCAGCCAGACTGGCTAAAACACATTGTAGGATCACATGTAGGTCCATTGTAGGGTCACCATGGTCCCAAACACAGAGCAGGCAGTGGAGAAGAGGTACCCCAGGGTACTCCCCAGCTTACCTGAAGTTGTACTCCAGAGATAAAAACCACACTGTAAGAAGCACAGCTTCCAAGCATTTACCTCATTTCAGCTCAAACAGCCAGAGCTATTATAAAAAGAACACTGTGCTAAAAGAGAACTCTGGCCTGTCTCTGTGCCTTGCCGAGTAGCCTAGCCAAACTCCTGCCCATTCCTGGGCTGGATTTTCCTCATTCATATGATGAGGTCGATTCCTGGCCTCTAAAGCTCTAAATAAGGCATTTTACAAATCTTCAGAATTCAATGATTTTCCAAACACATACTAGATGTCAGTGTGATCTCCAATCACTTTATTGATTTACTCAATAGATATGTATTGAGTAGCTATTCTACTATATTCAGGGCAGATATCAGATAGAGAAGAAGACAGATGTAATCTATGTCCTTCTGGCCTACAAGCAGAACCAGATGCCAAATAAACAATTACTTAATTAATAGGATGAATGATAGGTGGAGAAGGGACAGACTCTCCCAAGAGCCAGGACCCCTTAGGTTGTGTTGAGGGAGATTGTGCTGTCTTGGGGAGAAATGGCTTCTAAAAGGCAGTTTAAGGATGGGTGTGAAGCCTAAGAGTCAACTGGTATACAATCTCTGAAAGGAGGAAGACTCACCACTGGTGTACACTGCTAGGATGAAGACTGATGTTTATCAGGCCTGTTCTCTCACACCCCTCACCCAGCCCTGTGCATCACTGTCTCTCCACATAGAAAATCTCTCCAAATTGCATTCATCACAGGTTTGACTTGCTTGTGTGTATATGTGTCCTTTTCACTGGTCCAAAGAAGCCTGAAAGCCCGGGTCCATCTGGTGCACAGCAGCATTCCCAGCATAGGATGTAGTACATACCAGCTATTAAGAGTGTGGTTATCAGGGACTGAGTGGCTCAGTGGTTAAGGTGTTTGTTGTACATACATGAGATCCTGAGTTCAAATCCCCAGAAACCATGTAAAAGTTTAGAGTGACTACATATATTTATAATCCCAGTGCTGAGAGGGGATAGAGACAAGCAGATCCCCAGAGCTTTCTGGCCACACACACACACACACACACACTCACGGTTTCAGAATTGGATCTCATGTGGGAAACGTTAGGTCAAGAGTTAAGAAACTAACAACTCTTAGCAAGGTTACAGGGAAAGTGAAGCCTCACACAACATCAGTGGAAATGTAAGTTAGTACTGCCATTACAGAAATTGGTATGGAGGTTCCTCAAAAAAAAAAAAAATACCACCTGATCCAGGTATATTATTTCTGGGTATTGAACCCGGGAACAAACGGCAACATACAATATAGGCCCTCACATGCTTACTAAAGCACTATTCACCATAGTTGAGGTGTGAAATCAGCACAGGTGCCAATCAGTGGATAAATGGACCAGGAAAATGTATGCACAATAGAATATTTTCAGCCATGCAGGAAAAAAAAACCAAAACTTTTGAAAGAAAGTAGATGGAACCACGGTTCACTTTGTTAAACAAAATGAGCCTGGCAAAGGCAAATAGCACCAGTCTTCTTTCCTGAGTGGAACTTTTAAAAGTTTAGAGAGATGACATTAGAAAGAGAGATATTATGGAAGATGAGAAGAATCAGCAAGAGGATCAGGGAATAAGTATAGAAAATAAGAAGAGTAAAAATGATAAAGGTACTCTATAGACGTAGACAAAAATATAAAAAACCATTATTCTATAGAATTGACATGCATTAATAAAAATGAAAGACACAAATTGACTGCAGATTAAATAAGATCTAATAATTGCTGCCCGCAAGAAACACATTTTGCTAGAAACTATATACACAAATTATAACTGAAGGGAAGAAAAGGCAGTAGGAGTAGTGGTACCCAACCAGACAGGTATAAAGCCAAAATCAGAGGAGACAACGACTGTAAAGAGAATCTGTATTTCTGTTGCTTGGTCTGAGACAGAATGTTTCATGTAGCCAAATCTGACCTGAATCTCACAATCCTCCTCCCTCTGTCTCTTGGTGCTACAATGATAAAGGCTATCTCTACCAAGATGATATAATGGTTATACACACATGTGTATCAAAGGTTGCTCCACTGAATTTCATTTGCAAGTGGACCTAAAGAGAGAAATAGGGCCCCCGGGACACTATCATTGCAACACTTTAATACACCATGGTCATGAAAAGATAAATCATCCAGACAAATACTAGAAAATAAACGTCAGAGTTGAAGTACACCAAAAATCAAGTGGAGTTAACAGGCATCTACAGAATAATACAGCCAACCACTGTCGAATGCCCATTATTTTCAGCAACTCACAGAATTTATCTAAAACAGATCACATTCTGTGCCATAAACCAAGCACACATTAGCAAATTAAAAAAAAACTACAGTGAAATAATTTTTTGCATTTTATCAGACCATAATGGAATGAAACTTGAAATTAATGGCATAAGAAGATGCAGAAATAATACAAACATGGATATTGAACAATATATTTTAATAGCCTCTGAGTCATTCAAGAACTCAGGGGGGAAATTAAAACTTCCTCTGCAAGAGAAACATGTGCTCTCAGCCACTGAGCCGTGCCTCCAACCCACCTTTATGGAAGTCATAACTCAAGACCCAAAGAAGAGCAAGCATCGTTAGGAAAGAGTTCTAGGTAGAAAGACTGATAACTGTTATAGGTGAAATGTCTATGGTAGAAACAGTGAATCGCACCTAGGGCAAGAAGGTGGGATGGTTGCATCCAAAAGGTTCCTGAAAGACCCACATGGTAAATGAGGTCACCAGCCCATGGAGCTGTTTTCGAGGTGGGGCCTATGTGGAGTGGCAGTGGGCCCCAGCATCTTAAGCTTTCTATTCATTCTCAGCCACTTTCAGGTGGCCTCCTCCACCAGACCCGCACCATGACATTCTGTGTTCTGCAGGACACAGAACCAGCCAAGCAACCACGGGATGAAACCTCTGAAGTCATGAACAAACGTCAATATCTCCTTTGATAACTTGATTAGATCATGTGTCACAGAGAACTAACTGAAAAGCAAGGTTGAGCAAAGAAAATGCAGAGACAACATGGTGGAAAATGAGCCTTAGAGAGTCAGAGGCCAGGTCATGATGGGCCTCATAGATATGTTCCTAAAGTCAAAAGGAAAAAAAAAAAAAACCAATGAAGTAGTGTACAAAGGTGGCTCTAAAGTAGAGATATGAACTTAGAATCATGAGTATCCCAGAATTCACTCTGACTGAAGGGGCAAGGCCAGGGTAGATTGATAGATAAGTAGATAGATAGATAGATAGATAGATAGATAGATAGATAGATAGATAGATAGATAGATAGATAGATAGATAGATAGATAGCTTTAAGTCAACTGCCAAGGTCCAAGCAGGAAGTAAGACTTGACCAGGATGGTGGATGTAGCAAGAAATGGAAACCCCCAGTGATGACCAAAAGGCCAAATTGATGTGACTGTAATCTGGAAGCAAGTGTGAATTACAGACAGCCCCATGCTTTTGCTCCTGATGTGACCAAACAAAGGAACTGTTCACTAAGATAGAAAACCCTAAAGACAGTCACCTAGGAGCCAGTTATTAACTCCATCTTAGACATGCAGAGTCTCAGTGCATTCCAAGTGCCCAGGAAGAAATGCTAATCAGGCTTATACAGGTATACAACTGAGACTCAAAATGCACATTTGGAAATTGTTAGTGTATTGTGAGTAGCTGATCCCCAGTGCTGAGATAATCTAAAAGGTGATAATTGGCTGGAGATATGATTCAGTGGGCAAAGCACTTTCTGTGGGGACCTGAGTTTACATCTACAGATGAAAAGCCAAATGTGGTGGTCAGATGCAATAGTTCTGTCCCATAACAACCCATCATATAGAAAACTCACACCTAATACAATAAGGGGTCCCCAAGAACAGCAAGACAAAATTATGCCCAGAGATGGCTTTTCTTTGGCCCTGGGCACATTATTTAGTTCCTCTGAAGACCCAGCTTGAAAAACAGGGACTGTAATCTCAGTTCTCCTATGGGAATATGGAAAATGAACAGAACCCCCCCCCCGAAGCTTGCTGGCCAGGCACCCTGTCTACGTAGTAGAGAATAGATGACCCTGTCTCAAACAAAGTGGAAGATGAGCACCAATACACAAGATCATCCTCTGACTTTCACATACACAATATGACATGTGCATGCACACACACACACACACAATTTTGTAAAGGTTTATTTTTATTTTGTATTTATATGTGTTCATTTATATGCATATATATGTCATACTTCTTAAAAGGGGAAATAAAACAAAAGCAAACATACAGTCCTATGATTGGGTTGCAGAACTCAACTCCTCTCTTACAGTGAAAGGAAACCTGAAGTTAGCAGCAAAAGATGCCAGCCAACAGTGAATGGAAATGGTAGTCTACTTCTCAGGTAGTCAAGTGCAGCAATTTTGCTCCATGCCAGTCCATCACAGGGAGAACTCACCGCAAACCCCACAAGGACCCACAGGAACAGCAGGACAAAAATTATATCCAAAGATAGAACACTGGCTACTCTTGGGCCCTGGGCACATGACTTAACTCTTCCAAAGACACACCTTGAAAGCCAGGGATCAAAACATCCCTACATGGTGGACCACTGTAGAGATTAAATGGCAAGGACTTTGAGAAAATGCTCCCCAATGGTAGCAATGAACTCAAACAAGTCCCTGGGAAGTCAGATCTCACTAATGAACACCTTTGGCCTCTAACATCTATTTTAAGCATCAAATAAGATTAGCAAAGAGGAAAGGATAGTGAATAGCCTATAATGAATGAGATCAATGAGAAAACATTTTTCTTGTCTAAAAATATTGACATTAATTCACCCTAAAAAGAGGGATGAGAAGGAGCTGATCTAATAAATTATTTTGTCTGACACAAAAAAGTTAGGATGACAGATATGAGTAAAGAACTGGGAAGTGTGTGTTGGAGGCTCAGAGATTCCTCATCACCATAAAGGACACTCTCATTGTGGCCACTAGGCCAGGTGCTCAACACAAATTCTGGGAGTGGCCATACAGTTATATCAGCAGCTAGAGATTCATTGATGTGTTACCATATGCCAGCCACCATGAGCTAAATGCCCAAAAAGCATTACTTCATTGAATCCTTATTCAGTGAAAGATATTGACCAGAGCGGGAATATTTTGCTTTATAGGAGAAGAAAATATCAGGACTAGTCAGTGAATTTGGGCAGCACAAATAGGTCAAGGCTATGTGATACCAGAGTTTTCTAGTACTCTAGAATGCCTCCATATTGGAGGCTTTCCAGAGAGATGGGCAGAGGGAGTTGTAAATGAGCAGAGATCATCTTGCAGTAACTTCAGAATATTCAACTCTAAATGAGACATTTGCATCCCATCCCCTCCTCACAAGGCTCAGGGATCATAGCAAAAGAGAAGCCAAAAGATTGGAAGAGGCAGAGTTGACGATGACCCCAAGGAAACAGTGTATTCCAGACACAGCAGGGCAGCTGCGCATATGAACTTGCAGCAGCTGAGACTGCATGCACAAAACCTGTGCAGAGTTATGTCAGACAAAATCCCAACATGGAGATGGGAGTATAAAGAAAGCTCACACCTAGCTGAAGAGCCATTGGTGAGTGATTGCTGCTGGGAGATGGAGAAGCAGTTTTCTTTAACGTATAATCTCAGGTAGGCTGACTATGCTTCCATGGATGGCCATATCTAATAGTGTGAAGGCAGCACAAATTTGACTGGAGGGTTTTTTTTTTTTTTTTTTTTTAGAAAGCACATTACATAGCTAACGAGGTAGGGTAGATCTGGGAGGAATTGTGGAAGGAGTTGAACATGATCAAATACACTGAACTGAACAAGATTCTCAAAGAGGGATTGGAGAGATGGCTCAGCAGTTAAGAGCACTGACTGCTCTTCCAAAGGTCCTGAGTTCAAATCCCAGCAACCACATGGTGGCTCACAACCATCTGTAATGACATCTGACGCCTTCTTCTGGTGCTTCTGAAGACAGCTACAGTGTACTTATTTATAATAACAAATAAATCTTTGGGCCAGAGCAAACGGGATTGATTGGAGTAAGCAGGGCTGACTGGAGCAAGCAGAGGTCCTAAATTCAATTCCCAGCAACCGCATGAAGGCTCACAACCACCTGTACAGCTACAGTGTACTCATACACATAAAATAAATAAATAAATCTTTTTTAAAAACTCTCAAAAAGCTAATAAAAATGAGAAAAACGAGCTCTCCATAGTGTAACTTGTCCTGACTACTGGCTCTGAAATAACACATTTTCATATGATCCATCCCTGTGTCCTTTCTTGCCCCATGCCCCATCCTGCTCCTCACAGAACTGCTTCCTTCTGCTCTCTACATATCTTGCTTTTGCTCCATACAATCTTGACTCCTTTCTCAGAGCCTTTGCATGGCTATAAGCCCTCACAGGAGCCTCCAACCCAGCTGATGATTTCTGTTTTGGGGGGGATTCAATTTAAGTGCACCTTTAAAACATTCATTATTCTCACTGCCACCAGAATCATCTTATTCCATAACTTTGTTTTTTTTCTCATTGTCCATATCTCAGCTGTGAGCAATCTTGTTTATTTACTCACAAATAGCAGTCACTGCCACTAAAAGATAAGACCCATAAAAGTTGAAATTCATCTGTTTTACTCTTTAAGGGAATCCTTAGAGTCTAGCAGATTTATGTAGTGGAAGCTGTGCAAATATTGTAGATGATATATGGATGCATAGATGGGTATATAGAGAGGAGGGAGGGTGGCTGATTGGATGGATGCATGGATGGATACCTGAGAGTAGGTAGGTAGATGGGCAGATGGGAGAATAAATGGGTGGATAGGAAGGAAGGAAGGAAGGAAGGAAGGATGAATGGATGGATAGGTGAGAGAATGGCTATATGGATGGGAGAGAGGGAGGATAGATGAGAGGATGGATGATGCATAGATAGGTATATAGATGGATAGATAGATAGATAGATAGATAGATAGATAGATAGATAGATAGATAGATAGATAGAGGTAGTGGACGGATAGATGGATGATGGAGGATGTGAAAACAGATAAGTGGCAGATGCATGAACAGGTGGATGGATGGGAGCCAGTGAAATTCTAACTCAAGTCTAATTTTTAGACTCACTGTCCCCTGTGAAAACTCCCTCAAGCCAATGGCCAGCAGTTCTGTCCATAAGTGAGGTCCATCTGCTTGCCTGGTTTGCTCTGTAAAATTGGGATTGCTGTGGTGCTGTGAGCCTGAATTAGAACATTGATGTGCTATGATAGAAACATCTAGAGAGAAAATCAAACCTGCAACACTCGCATCAGAATCTTCACACACTCCTATAAACACACTGTCTGCAGCAACCCTCTACCAACCGAGACACAGCAGGAAGGACTCTCAAGCCATTAGCTCTTAATACAAGACTGAGGAAAGATGAAGAATTGCTGAGGCAGTCACAATAGAAGATATATCACCTTTGCCTGTTGTCTGCTCAGATCCATAGCTATTTCAGAAAGGGAACCAGTTGCAAGGAAATTTTCATTTGCTTTGGATAAAGAACAATGTGACATTTTTGACAATGTACTGTAAAATATGCCACATTTTTTAAACAAAGTGAGACATAATAAAAATGAGCTGTAAGATCCCCATGGGAGAGCTAAGATTAGAAAGGAGCCCATAGCTCTTTATAGACTGCCATAACATTCTATCAACCTCATGAACAACTATAAATCCAGTAATGGCAGGTATAATTAAATAATTGCCCCATGGCTTTTTTTGACTTCTGCCTCTACTGGTCCACATGTTCCGTGAAGGCAAGGAGTGTGTCTGTTTGTGACTAGGAACCTAGAAGTGACAGAGCAGGCATCCATATGTTTTCTGAATAAACAGAATGGTCAGTCACTCTCTGTTATATAGATAAATTCTATGCCAGGTATAGTAGATAGTGTATGCTGGAATCCCAGCCCTTAGGAGGCCAAAGCAGAAGGATAAGGAGTTCAAACCCAACCTGGAACACAAAGTGAGACTCTGTCTAAAAATATATCCAAAAAGGATAAACTATAAAATCATGATGAAGTACATTTTATTACAGGAGCAACAGACTGCCCACAGATGAGAACTTCTCGGTTTCATTTGAGTGGAACTCAGCTCCCACACCTTTGTTTAGTCCAGCACTTGGCAGTGAAGAAACAAAAATGCTCGACCAGGATGCAGTCCTGCATAATTGCTAAGAATGTAGCCAGGGACCCAAGGCCAAGATTGGACAAGATAGGTTCAAACCAGGCCAGGCCAGGCCTTTATTTCTATGGCATTACCAGGTGGTTAGATCCTGGGTCTGTCCCTGCTTTAAGTCTGGTGACTTAAGTCATTTCTCCTCCTTAAAACTTCTAGATTGTCCTGCCACCTTCAAAGGAAAATGAAGTAAATTGGAGACCAAAAGTTCCCTCCGAACACTGACACCACTTCACAAAGCATCTGTTTTAGTTAGGGTTTTATTGCTGTGAAGAAACATCATGACTACAGCAAGTCTTATACAGGAAAGCATTTAATTGGGCTGGCTTACAGTTTCAGAGATTTAGTCCATTAGCATCATGGTGGGAAGCATAGAGACATGCATGCAGACATGGTGCTAGAGAAGGAGCTGAAAGTTCTACATCTAGATCCACAGGCAGAAGGGGATTGCCATATTAGGGCATAGCTTGAGCATATGAGACCACAAAGGCCACCTACACAGTACATAATTCCTCCAACAAGGCCACACCTCCTAGCCGTGACACTCTCTATGGGTCAAGCATTCAAACACATGAGTCTATAGGGGCCATTTTTTTAATTAATAATTTTTATTAGATAATTTCTTCATTTACATTTCAAATGCTATCCCCAAAGCCCCCTATACCCTCCCCCCACCCTGCTCCCCAACCCACCCACTCCCACTTCCTGCACTTCCTGGCCCTGGCATTCCCCTATACTGAGGCATATGATCTTCGCAAGACCAAGGGCCTCTCCTCCCATTGATGGCCGACTAGGCCAGCCTCTGCTACATATGCAACTAGAGACACAGCTCTTGGGATACTGATTAGTTCATATTGTTGTTCCTCCTATAGGGTTCCAGACTCCTTTAGCTCCTTGGGTACTTTCTCTAGCTTCTCCATTGAGGGCCCTGTGTTCCAACCAATAGATGACTGTGAGTATCCACTTCTGTATTTGCCAGGCACTGGCATAACCTCACAAGAGAGAGCTATATCAGGGTCCTGTCAGCAAATCTTGTTGGCATATGCAATAGTGTCTGTGTTTGGTGACTGATTATGGGATGGATCCCCAGGTGGGGCAGTCTCTGAATGATCCTTCCTTTCGTTTCAGCTCTGAACTTTGTCTCTGTAACTCCTTCCATGGGTATTTTGTTCCCCATTCTAAGAAGGAGCAAAGTATCCACAATTTGGTCTCCCTTCTTCTTGAGTTTCATGTGTTTTGCAAATTGTATCTTGGATATTCTAAGTTTCTGGGCTAATATCCGCTTATCAGTGAGTGCATAACATGTGTGTTCTTTTGTGATTGGGTTACCTCACTCAGGATGATATCCTCCAGATTATGGGGGCCATTTTTATTCAAAACACCAGAGCATCACAATCCAGAAAGACCTACAACAGACTAGAGACTGCCTTCCTGCAGGCCATTCCTGAAATTCTAGTAACACTCTTGCCTGGATGCAGCCAGCCCAGAACAGGAACCCGAAGTCTGGAGGAAATCTACAGCTCACTCTTCCCACAGAGATTACAACACAATATACAGTCAAGTCACACAGTCTGCACTCAATGCCCATAACTATTATTCACCAAGGCTGTAACCTTGAACACGGCTTCCATCTCTGCCTCTGAAAACAGTGCTAGGACATGCAGCAAGCTAACATCAAGATGATGCCGCATCCTGTGCACAGTGGGTGCCCTGGGAATGCACCTTCGAACCATCAGCCTCCCCATAGCTCACAGCTTTCTCCTGACCAGCCAGCCCAGAAATTTCCCCCACGTTACTTGCAGCCCTTCAGAATGACAGGAGCCAGAGCAAGCATACAGAGCCTGTGACATAAATCAAATACAGATGATCTTCCTTTGGGGGTTCATCCTTGTAAAGTACACGTGACCCCTGAAAGAAGACAGGCTTGGATTCTAAATGTGGTTCTTTCTGGTTTTCATCTCCCAATGAAGCATGACTTCATGAGAGTTTTGGGCAGAAAAGAAACTCTGGTGGTGTCCCAGATCAATTCCCTGAATTTACACTTAGGGAAAGAAAAGCCAGAGAAGAACTGAGCTTGGCCAGATGCAGACATGAGACAAGAGCCCAGGTATCCTGACACCCAGCCTAGAGAAGTTTTTACAAGAGCAATCTGTCCTGGAACTGCCATGAGGACATACATTCTCTGTAGAGAATTTCAAAACCACAGTCATTTATTATTTTTTATTTTCATGTATGCATATATGTGGAGTGCCATATGTGTGCAGAAGCAAGAAGTCATAGTTATAGGTGTTTATGAGCTGTCTGACATGCATGCTGAGAATCAAACTCAGAACATCTGCAAGAGCAGCAAGTGCTCTTACCTGTCGAGTCATCTTCCCAGCCCCACAATAGTCTTTTTTAAGTGACCAGAAATCAATGCTATCAACATGTAACCAAACTCATACATAAAAGTGCATGATAAACTCAATATCGATTAGGTTAAGTTCTGAACAATTGCAGAGGTAATCGATGGATTTTATAGGATTATCTATTCAGCCCCATGTATCAAGGGTAAATTTGTAAAGTTATGAAGTACTCTGAGTTAGCTTCAGGCAATGCTCCAGTCACCTGTGGGTTTAAACAACAGCTTTTGGGGACAGGGGATGTAGCTCAGTTGGGAAAGCACTGACCTAGCAGACAAGAACTCCCTAGCACCTCATAAAACAGGCATGGTGGTACAGGCTTGTAACTCCAGCACAGGGATATAGAGGCAGGAAGAGCAGTTCAGGGTGATTCTCAGCTATGTAGGGAGTTTGAGGCCAGTCTGCAATATATAAGAACCTGTCTTTTAAAATTAGCATATTTGAAATCCACCATTGCCTTGGAAACACAGGACTGTAAATAAGGAAAACAGAAGTTAAGATTACTCCACTCCATCATTCTGTTTGACTACCAACATTTTTATTGGGGTTTTAAGCTTAAAACAGTGCAATGAAGAACAAAATACAAGGTGTGATAAGTTTGATAACTGAAAATTTTAAATTGGATGTGAGCTATGGCTACATTTGAGTAATAACTTTAATGAAAGCATTTTCACTGTCAAATTGTTTTTTAAATCTAAGGATTTAATAAAAATAATGATTATATCTAATTACAATATAGTTATTTCTGAAAATGACTTTTTTAAGGGAAAGCAATGTTTTTTTTTCAATTTTTATTAGATATTTTCTTCATTTACATTTCAAATGCTATCCTGAAAGTACCCTATACCCTCCCCCTGCCCTGCTCCCCTACCCACCAACTCCCACTTCTTGGCCCTGGCATTCCCCTGTACTGAGGCATATAAAGTTTGCAAGACCAAGGGGCCTCTCTTCCCAGAGGATGACTGACTAGACCATCCTCTGCTATATATGCAGCTAGAGACACAAGATCTGGGGTTACTGGTTAGTTCACATTGTTGTTCTACCTATAGGGTTGCAGACCCCTTCAGCTCTTTGGGTACTTTCTCTAGCTCCTCCATTGGGGGCCTTGTGTTCCATCCAATAGATGACTATGAGCATCCACTTCTGTATTTGCCAGGCACTGGCCTAGCCTCACATGAGACAGTTATATCAGGGTCCTTTTAGCAAAATCTTGCTGGCATATGGAATAGTGTCTGCATTTGGTGGCTGATTATGGGATGGATCCCTGGGTGGGGCAGTCTCTGGATGGTCCATCCTTTTGTATTAGCTCCAAACTTTGTCTCTGTAACTCCTAAGGGAAAACAATGTTAAATGACTGAACATCAACTTTACCAGGTGCATCTCTGTTTCATTAGCTAGCATGTAACAGGTGACTTGTGAAGGGTGGGGCAGTCCCTTCTTGCCTGTTCCTAATATGCTCTTCCCTAAGGAGTGGCATTCATTATTACAAATTCCTAGGCCTCTCCCCAGCCCTCTTTCTCACCTGACTCCAGCAGAGAGGATGGCTTCCAGTGACATCAATGAAGAGGACATTTTCATCTCTGCAGATTTACTCTCATGTATGTGTATGCACGTGTGAAATATGTGTGACCATATATGTGCTTATGTGAATATATACATGTGTATCTGCATGTGAGCATGTGTGGTAGTGTGCATGGTGCATGTGTTTTGCGCATGGGTACACATGGATCAATGTGTAAATGTGTATGCATGCATGTGGAGACCAGAGGTCAATGTTGATTTTCTTCTTTGATCATGTTTCACCTTATTTCTTGAGACAGCTAAGTCTATCTCTAGCTAAGACAGACAGCTATCTCTAGCTAAGTCTGAAGTTCACAAACACAGCTGGCTGCCAGTGAGCCCCAGGTATCTGCCCATCTCCATTTCCCCATTGCTGGTTACAGGTACACACCACCACGCATGTCCTTTCCCTTCTTTCTTACCTGACACCCAACTGAAGCCAAGTCTCTTACTGCTCAGAGCCCCTGACCCCAGCCATCATAATGATGGTGGTGATGCTGAGAGTTACAACCTCCTCAAAGATTATTGATGCTTTGAATATTCACTATATCAGGCCTTGGGGAAAATTTGAACATATCATCTTACTGACTCTTTAGAAAGCAAGCATTATTTATCATTGCTCCTGAGTTACAGAAAAGAAAGCTGGGGTTAGAAACTAAAAAAGACATCTTCTACTCCACACCTAGCACATGGCAGCAGAGAGTTTGTACTAAGCTGACCCATATTGGGGCTGAACACTCACCTCCTGTCCAACGTTGCCTCATGGTGGTAGACAATCCCTTTATAAATTTCATAATTAGATCAAAGTCGATCCAGACACTGTTCCCAGATATCCTGGATGCAGAAATGTCTTGCATCATCTCACCCCTGCATCCTGCAATTTGCAGTCTCCTCTATCACCCCAAGTGACAAGGCTACAAGACCTAATTAGAAAATGGGTCCTGTGTATAAACAGCCAGTCATGCCCAGCTCACCACCCCACCTCTGTGGTCATCTCAGCTGGAAGTCTTGGCTTCCAACTTGACTTGGCACCTCCCTGCCCAGAGTCTGCCAATACTAGTGTCTTCTGCCTGAGAGGGCCAGGGCACAGACTTTAGTACACAGTGGCAGAGTCCTCTCATGCCAACCAATCTTGGCAGGACCGCACAGCACCTTTATGGGGCAGTTCAAAAAGCCCTAGAATATTCTCACATTGTTCTCTAACCAAAAGATTCCCTCCTTCCACCCCAGCTATCTTATGCCGGAGCCTAATCCACTTTAAATATGTGTCCCTCTGACTTAAAGTGCAATCTCCCAGTAAGAACCACTGTGTGGGTTACAAAAATAGCTCAGCCAATAAAGTACTTTCCTTGCAAGCATGAGAAGCTAAGTTAGATTCCCAAAACTTACATAAATAGCTTGGAAGGGTAGTGCATGTCTGTAATCCCAGAGCTGAGGAGACAGAGACAGACATAGCCTTGCTTATACCATTGCTTAGCCAGACTACCCTAGTTAGCAAGTTCCAGGCAGAGAGAGATTGTATTTCAAAATCCAAGGTGGAGGGCACATGAGAAACACTACCTGTGGTGTCTCTGGCCTCTATTCACACACACACACACACACACACACACACACACACACACACACACTTTGATGGGAAGCAACACTGAGAAACCTTAGTGCTTTGGGTAGAGTTTGCTTGCCAAACAAGACAGTCCATATCAGGAACTTAGAGTTCCTGACACCAAATGTACATGTCACCACTCCCATATGGCTGTGTCCACTATGACTGCCACATTTTAGTGCTAAGAACTGGCCCTTCACGGGTCCTGCAAGGCATCCTGTCTTAGCATCCTCCTCACCATCATTTCTTATTGCTGTGATCAAACACCTTAACAGAAGCAACCTAAGAAGGACAGGACATATTCCACTCACATTTACAGGCTACAGTCTGTCTTAGTTAGGGTTTTACAGCTATGAAGAGACATCATGACCAAGGCCACTCTTATAAAGGACAACATTTAATTGGGGTTGGCTTACAGGTTCAGAGGTTCAGTCCATTATCATCAAGGCAGGATCATGGCAGCCCCCAGGCAGGCATGGCACAGGAGGAGCTGAGAGTTCTACAGCTAAAAGACTGGCACCTATGTGGCTAGGAGGAGGGTCTCAAAGCCCACTCCTACAGTGACACACTTCCTCCAACAAGGCCACACCTCCTAATAGTGCCACTCCCCGGCACTATTCAAACCACCACACAGTCTATCGTTGGGCAGCAGAAACTAGAAACTAACAGTCACATGGTAACCATATTCAAGAACTAGGGCCTGGAGAGATGGCTTAGCAATTAAAAGTACTTGCTACCCTTGCAAAGAGCCTGAGTTTGGTTCCCAGACACACTGACACCTGTAACTCTAGCTCCAGAAGATCTAGCACCCTCTTCTTACAGTCACTGCATTCATATGTACAACACACACACACACACACACACACACACACACACACTGCTTACTTTCTCAACTCATGCCACCCAAGATGCCATGCCTAAGGAATATGCCACCACAGTGGAAAGATCTCACTAATCAATATAAGCCCCCACAGAAACACCCGCAGGCCAACCTCATAGAGTCAATTCCTCAATGAGACTCCCTTCCCAGATTATTCTAGATTGTTTCAAGATGAAAATTAAAATGAAGTACCATATAGTTCATAAATCCAGGAATTAGGAAACTTGATCTCTGACCCTGCCTTGGCCTGGGGAAGCCACTGGTGTCCTCCTCACAGAGTACCTTGGCACTCCCTTTCTCATGGAAGTTTCCCAGAGAGCCTGGTGATACCCGGGTGAGGAACTAGGAGCTCCCAGTACACTGGTGACTTTCCCCCAGGACACAGCACCACTCGATAGCTGACCCAGTGTGACTTCTGAAGGCGTCACCCAGAGTATGGAGCAAGAATGACTTGCCAACATCAAGTTCAAGGAAACCAGAGGTGAAGGAAGCTCCAGGAAGGTCAACTCACTGATGGTGGCTGCCTGGCCCACAAAAGCCCATTCCCCATTGCTATGGCACAGACCAATCATCAACAACGGGGATGATAATTCTCAGAGACTATGCCAGCAGTTCTCAACCTGAGTCCAGCTCCTTAGGGAGTCATATATCAGATATCCTGCATATAAATAATTACATTATGATCACAACAGTAGATAAATTATACTTATGAATTATCAATGAAATAATTTTATGGTTAAGGGTCACTACAACATGAGGAACTGTATTAAAGAATTGTAACATTAGAAGGGTTGAAAACCACTGGACTACACAGATGGCTCAGGGATAAAGGAACTTTCCACAAAGTCTGATGACCTCAGTTCAAGCCTGAGACACACATAGTAAACAGAGAGAAATGACTCCCATTGTTGTCCTCTGATCTCTGCAAATGTGCACATGTGTGCACATGCAAACACACATATGCATACAACTTAATTATAAAATATTTTTAAAGCCTCAGCACTGTACTCCAGGAACTCTCCGCCTCTCCATCAGTGATAAATATAATAATACAATCCTTTTCTCCTATCTAGACCAGCAGCTGGCAAGCAATAGCCTGGAGATACTTCCTTATGTCCCTGCCTCTTAGATTTCGATATACCATGCATCACCTTGGTATCTTCTTAGCATGCAGACTCACAGTGATCCTCCTGCTGAGATTACAGGTATATACCACTATGCCAGGCTGTTTTTTAGCCTTGATTAAAATGAAGAAACCTAAACCTTTGTTCTGGAGCCTCCAGCAACACTTAGCAATTCAAAAACTCTTGGGAACGGCAGCCCACCTTATAAACCGCAGCCATAGTCGGTAGTCCCACAATGAATCTTTGTCTAGAAACCATTCAAATTTTTCCCTCCACACAATGTTGCCAGTCCTGTGAGGGAAGCATGGACTGGTACTGTGCACAGAGTCACTTAAAAGTCAACACATCTGGGCTCCTGATCGGCCCTGGCTATTTCAAACAATTCGCTCTCAGAAGCTGACTCTAGATTTTTCTCATTTGTCAAATGGGCTATGGATCCACTGGTAAAATGCCTGCCTAGCATGCACAAGGCCCTAGTTTGATCACCAGTGCCCAATAAACAAGACGTAGTGGCACAGGACTGTAATCCCAGAATTTGGGACGCAGAGGCACGGGGGCGGGGGGGGGGGGTTGACGTGTTCAAGGGCCTACAAAGTGCATTTGAAGCCAGCATGGGCTACATGAGAAAAAGAAAGAACAAAACAGGGGTAGAGAGATGTGAGGCAGGGTGAAAAAGGAGAGAAGAAGAGAGGAAGACTGAGGAAAGGAGAGAGAAGTGAGACAGAGTCAGCAAAAGAGGGAGGGAGGGAAGGAAGGGGAGAAGTAAACAGAAGAGGAAACCACAGAGGATCCTCAGCAATTTCATCCACACCCTGGGGTTGTTAGTTTATTGGGGACCACTCTGAGTGAGGACCTGTAGGTCAGACTTGAGGCTCTTCTCAAACCATCGTTGATGTAATTTCTCTGTAAACCAATAATCATCTTCCTTTTGTTTCAGAGACCTGCTACTCAAAGGCCATTCTCCACACATCTAATGAACTCCAGCACTTTTGGATGCCCTGAAGAAGCTCAGGAGACCTCTCACTTCAAACTTGGTTTGCCTTCTCCTCACAGGTGGGTAATAAGCGGAAACTGAAGAACAGGAGTCTCTCTCTTTGCAAAGCAAGCTACCTTCTAATCCAATTCTCCTGATCCCCATTCTCTCTATATAGTTAGAGACTGAGGCAGCATCTTACCCCAGTTATACAATATTCTTGTTACGTTCTCCAGGCTGCTCCAGATTCAGAAGGGGAGTAAATAAATTGCTGCATGCAAGCAAATAAAATGTAAGCCCTGCATACAGAGAAAACTCTCAGAAAGCAGTCAGGAGCATACTCAATATGGATAAAGGAAGAGAGGGAGCTGGTACTCGGAAGAAACAGACCAGTGGAAGTAGGAAGCTCTGGAACTCAGAGGGAGAGCAGATGAAATAGGACATAGCATGCAAGCATGGGACATGGGTCAAGCCTCTTCACTTCTTTGAGACTTGGTTTCCTTTGGTGTCAAGTGGCAGAATCATATTGAGGAGCAGTTGGGAAGCACTGACCTGCCAAGTACTTAACAGGCTACACGAAGATCAAAACCAAAGGGGTTCCACAGTTTAAGAAGAAAATACAAACTGCTATGGTGTTTGAGTCACCGGTCTCTTTGCTGTGATCAACTGCCTGACAGAAAACTACTTAAGGAGAGAAGGATTGATTCTGGCTCATAAATAAAGAAGGAATGCAGTTCATCACGTTGGGAAAAGCTTGGCAGAAGGGGGAGGTAGAGTCAAATACACTACAGCCACATTCCAGCAGAAAGTGCACAGGAAGTGGGACAGTCAACACCCACACCCATCCCCAGTAACCTGCCTCCTCCAAGGAGGCTCCACCTCCTAAAGGGTCCGCAACCCCTCCCCATCACTGAAAGCACCACCAGCTGGGTACCAAGCATTCAAACACATGAGCCTATGGAAAATATTTCTCATTCAAACCACAGCAGATATGAAAGGAACACCAGATCTGTTTCTTATCCCTTTGCAACAAGAAGTTGAAAGAGCAGATGCCACTTTGCCAGTGTCTGTGATTTCACCTGCCCGGCACATTTGGGGATGGTTCAAGTATCTGGGGGAAGCATTTCGACTGGATGACACCCACTAACACTCAACAATGTCTGTTCCCTCCTCATCTCAGAGAATTAGTAATAAAGAATGATCCCTCTGGGCATAGGCACTGGCCAAGCAGAGGCCGGGAAAGCTCAGGTTTTGTCACAGTCACATAGCTGCATCCCCTGGTCCTGGCAACGAGCATAGTGTATTCATGCACATCTGTGCCTATGTACATTCTGGGCACACTCCAAGCTTAAGTAGCAGGATTCCGCTCCGTAGGAGAGTGGAGAGAAAAATCCATTCATTCCCTCAAAATAAATGATAGAGCTTTGCTGCCCCTCTTGTCCTAAGAGCACTTGAACTGAAGAGGATACAAACTGATTTGTGATCCTGCACCACATGGGGTCGAGTCTCCCTGGGCACCAGGTGTAGTACATCATACAGAAGAGCCTGAATGACAGACACCTCTGTCACTTCCTTCACTTAGTCTCCATTTTGCCTGTCCTCCACCCACCCCACACCCTTGCTCTTCTCTGTGGTTCTGGGATGGCATCCTGCATGGATCATTCCACTTATATTAAATGCTAAATGCTCCCGTTTGTATCTCCAGCCTAGCCTCACCTGAAACTCTAAATTCATGTATTCAATTGCCTGCTGTAAATTTCCATGTGGGTATTTAATACAAACTAAACACGAATAAGAGGACCTTGAATGGATCCTGAAGAACTCTTAAGACTGCCTCAGACAAGCAAACGATGGAGAGGAGCCAGGTCTTCTCCGTTTTCTCATTTCGGATAACAGTACCACCCTCTGCCAGGGGACCTAGAAACCATCCTTCCTCAGTCCTGACTCCATCCATCATCCTACCCTGCCTTACTGTTTCAACAGGCATTTTGAGACTGCTGACTCCCCTGTAAGACCTTTAATTAAACCCTGCCCTGCCACATTGCCCCTTAACTACTGCATCTGCAACTGGGGTGCTGGCCTGTTCCATTCAGTGCACTGCCATGGGACAACTGAGCAGACTAGCAGCTACTGCTTCACTCTGCTGCTTCAAAGCCTGAGGGTCATGCCTGGTTATTTTCCCAGAAGATGCTACATCAGCGGCTTACACCTGAACACCCTTGTGCACTGCAGTGCTGTATGTAAATGGGTGAGTTATGGAACCAACCCAGGTGTTCAACAACAGAAGAATAGATAAGGAAAATGTGGTGTGTGTACATCATGGGATGTTTTTCCAATCGTAAAGAATGACAAAGTTCTGTTACTTACAAAGCAACGGTTGTAACTGGAAAATGACCACATTAGGTGAAGAAAGTGTGTTTTCCATCACCTGTGGTTCCTAGATTCTATACAGTCACATAAACTCATGTATGTATATGTGACATTAAAGTAGACACAAGACTGTCTAGAGAGACAAAGAGGGATAAGGGTAATGGAGAGGGGCCAGAAAGTGAGGAGAATGTGTTCAACATACAATATTAAGGTTACACTTGAACAAAAGCTTTAAGATATATTTTAAAAGAAATCAGTTACCTATTTAGCTTAGTAGCTACCAAACAACAATCATGAACTCTCTGCTTCATTCAACAGTTAGCATTTATCATTCCCCTTCACTTACTAGCCCCTGCCAAGACTGTTAGAAATAAAGTGGTAAACAAGATCGCTCAACCTTGAGGTGCTGCCTCTACAGGGAATGGGGATGAGAAAGAAGGCAAAGCTGTGAGGGCGTCTGCAGGCACGTCATTCTTGGTTTGTTTGCTTGCTTGCTTGCTTGCTTGCTTGCTTGCTTGCTTGCTTGCTTGCTTGGTTTGGGTGTAAGTTGGTTGGTTGGTTGGTTGGTTGGTTGGTTGGTTGGTTGGTTGGTTGGTTGGTTGGTTTGGGTTGGTTGGTTTTTTTAGATAGGATTCCTCTGTGTAGCCCTGGCAGTCAAGGAACTCACTCTGTAGTCAGGCTGGCCTCAAACTCAGAGACTTCTTGTCTCTGCCTCCCGAGTGTTAGGATTAGAAGCATATGCCATCACTGCCTGGCAGGGACACCATTCTCAGAAGAACCTTTAGAAGTGGCCTGAAGGAGAAAGCATCACTTAAGCAAAGAACAGAGGGAAAAGGAGAGCAAGCCATGGGAACACTTGGAGAAGACCCTCCAGCCTGAAAGAACAGCCCTGCACAAATCTAACAGCGGGAGGATGCCTGGCATGGGCAAAACACATTGTGGGGAAATCAGGGAGACGCTGTGAGCAGTTAGACCTTTGCTCTACATAAGGCTGGAAGACCTTGACAGTATGGATTAAAAGAGTGATTAGAAGAGATTAAAAGAACTCCAGAGTGTGACATTTTTAAAGAATGCCTTGTACTGGGGACAGAATGAAGGACTAAAAGCAGAAAATAAGTAATAAAGTGTGTGACAGCCCAGAGTCCATGGGGCTTGGGCTGTGCAGAGGGCACAGTGAGTCCTTCAAGGCTTTGAACTTGTCAGAAAGGATCAGTCCAGAGATCTAACTTCTTCTTTTGTAAGACAGTGTTTTTCTGTGGATCCCTGGCTGTCCTGGAACTCACTAGGCTGGCCATGTACTCAGAAATCTACCTGCCTCTGCCTCCCAAGTGCTAGGACTAGAGGCGTACATCACCACTACCTGGATGAAAGCTGACTTCTTGTCACTGGAGCCTCAGAAATCTTAGGCGGGCTCCATGAAGAGAAATTCTGCATTGCAGTCTCTCCTAGGTCTACACCTTGGGATGTCTTCCTGTTTGTCTGATGTTATTTGCCCACCATCTACTGTCTATATTATTTATATATCTCCCTATCTTTCTCTCAATCATCTACCAGCTATCTATCATCTCCCTATCCATGCATCTATCAAACAGCTAGATATTTATAACCTACCAATTCAGCTGTCCTTCTAACAATAATCTGTCATCAATATATCTACCATCTCTATTAGATTTATTGCTTTGTCATTTATCTCTCTATCAATTATCTAGCTATTCATCTATCATCTGTCTATCAATTATCTATTATCTAACTATACATTATATCTGCCTTCCATTTATCTACCATCTTTCTATCATTTGGGTTTAACAATAGGCAGAAATAATAGCACTCTGTTTCCTGAATACCCTAGACCTCAGTAACAGAATTCTCAGCACAAGAAATTCCTGAATCTTCCTAGAAAGGACTTTCAGAAACAGAGCACAGTGTCCTGAAGTTTAGATCAAGAAGAGACTTAATCATGCCTTCCTTTCCACTTACAATTTTGTCATCTTGAACGGTGTTCGAAGAGAAGTCACATATATAAGCAGAACTCCTGGTATCCACAGCAACACTAATCTGTATCCACCCGTGCCCAGTCTCCCCACGCCCCCAAAGCAGCTCTCACCTCCATCTATACCAGTTACCTGATACCTTTCCCATATCCTCAGACTAAGAATCAATTTTCATTTGACAAATATATTATTAAACCAACTTTCTAGTAGCTGATGGTCCACAAACAAATCATACCAGCCTGCTCCTGACTGCTAATACATGAGTCAAAGACAGACCAAAAAAAAAGTGAACAAATAAATAAATGAACAAAATCATGCCCAGTGGGATCAGGGGGCATGAAATTGATAAACCAAGGAAACATGATACAGAGTCAACGCTATCTGAAAGAACTGCTGTCATTCAAATGAGCTGTGGACCCCTAGCCCCCGATTTTGATGGCATTCAATGTACACAGATTTCATGGTTCTCACACTAAAGCAATGTTCAATGCCTTGTTAGAAATTCCTGGTGTCCTGATGATGCCTAGTCCCATTCCATTTCAGAGACCAAAACCCAACTTGTAAGTCCAGCTTTACTTGAGACATAGCTTAGACATAGTCTCCAACTCTTATAAATTCCACTGTTCAGAGCATGGCATACATGAGACTGGGTCCACTCTGTAGGCCAGGCTGGCCTTGAACTCAGAAATCCGCCTGCCTCTGCCTCCCAAGTGCTGGGATTAAAGGCGTGTGCCACCACTGCCTGGCTGAATATCAAGATCTTAAACACAGTTGGAGCCTGTATTAGTTGCTTTCATGTGAATGTGGCACAATGCTGATGACAGCGATGTTGGTGATGATGGTGATATTGATGGCAGTAGAGTGATGATGTCAGTGATAACCATGAGAAGGAGGAGATGGAGGAGGGGACTTACAGAGATGATAATGGTAACAGTGTTAGTTGTTTTGTTGCTGCTGCTTCTGTTGCTTTGATAAGAAAAAGTGGTTGAGGCTACCTATAGAAGAAAGAGCTTGTTTGGGCTTACAGTTTCAGAGGTATAGGAGTGGCAAGGAAGCATGTTAACAAGTGGCAGGCAAGGTTCTAGAACAGCAAAGTGAGCATTCATATCCTCAACCACAAACACAAAGCAGAGAAAGACAACTGGAAGTCAGGAGAGACTATAAACACTAAAGTCCTGCTCCCAGGGACGTGCTTTTTCTAACAAGGTTCCACAACCTCTCTAGACGGCTCCACCAAATGAGAACCAAGTCTTCAAACACATGAGCCTATGCGGGACAATTTTCATTCAATCCAACTCCCATGATGGGGATTATGTGGCAGCAATAGCAGATGGTGGTGGTGGTGGTGATGATGATGATGATGATGATGATAACTATAATGACTAGAAGGAGGAGATAGTGGTGATGCTGCTTCTGATGATATTGGTGATGATGATGGTGGTGGTGGTGGTGGTGATGGTGATAGTGATGACCACCACATCCTCAGCTACTCCTCACCTGCTCACATCTTGACAAAACAAGAAACAGAAGGTAGACAGGAAAAGGTACATGGCTATAAGACCTCAAAGCCCACCCCAAGTCACCCACTTTCTCCAATGAGGCTCCACCATAAAGGCTCCACAACCTTTCAAAACAGTGTCACCAGCTAGGGGCCAAGTGTTCAAAAACACATGGAACATCTTGCATTCAAACCACACCTGCTTTCTTATGTTAACTTCATCTTCCTGCCATAGTGGCTTTTATCCCTGCCTTCTTCCTCTTTAAGGTAAATGAGTATGATCATAGGGGACAAGTATTTCCAACTCCAAATGTCAGTTATTGAGCAAGAAGTGATATGGACAAAAAGGTACAAAATTTGCCCATGAAGAAGGGATGACCTTCCCAATATCCTGACTATGCCAAAGGCAGCTTCCTTTCCTGAACTCAGGTGGTGGAGCACCTAAGTCAGATAATATTTACCAAGTGTGGGTTGGCTTGTTGTATCAAACTAAATATGACTTACATTCCCTTAAATACTAATCTGCAGAGTTCATTCCACTTCATTGCACTGCTCTGTGGCTTACACCTTTGAAAACTGTCTGGAATGCAAGTCTAAGAACAAAGCATTCCTTCCTCATGCTGACTCCTTCCAATGGACTTTTGGGCTATGTCCAGGTTTTGCCTTTGTTAACAGTTCTGCTGTGAGCATCGTGTGACATCTCTGTCTGCTCGTTTTCCTATAGAAACACCCTAGCTATTGTTGGTTCTTTACGCTTTTGAAGAACCTTCAGAGTCATCTTAATCAAGATCTATAGGGAAAATGAACCCTGCTTGGCTTTACTCTGGCAATTGTCTAAATTTACAGAACAAGTTTGCAGAATGGATTCTATGATATTAAGAATTCTTATCCATGAATATAGTCTCTCTCTCTCTCTCTCTCTCTCTCTCTCTCTCTCTCTCTCTCTCTCTCTCAAATACCACTTTCAAAGGCTTTCTATTTCTCTCTAGATGAGTTTTAGATTGATTTCTATGTTTCTGGCATTCTCTGATATACAAATATAATCATTTTTATTTCTTCTTTTGTATCTAAGCACATGCCATGCATGATGCATTTTTCATACAAAAGCTTCCTCATCTATGCTCAGTATAGTAGGGAATTGACTTCAGTGTTAGGTGAGCAGCCCTAGGAATGAGACTTTCATAGAAGGCAGACTATATTTGATTCTGAACCAACCACTGTTACCTGTGCAGCTTTGAGTCAATTCCTTGCCTTCCCTGGACTTAATGTTTCCTGTGGTGGTATATATGTATATATATGTGTGTGTGTGTGTGTGTGTGTGTGTGTGTGTGTGTGTGTGTGTGTGTGTGTGTAATTTTTAAAGCTACTATCAGGATTCCTTCCTATATAGTCATTTCCCACTGAGAAGTGGAAGCTATCCTCTGTCCCTTTGTTCTATGATGTCTGTGACCAGCATAAGCAGTGGATGCTGGATGAATTCCATGAGCATAGAGTTTCTGTGCAGTCCCTTGAAGTGCTCACTCTGAGAGGGGCAAATATCCATGTAAGAGAAGACTATCATGCTATAAGGAAGCTCAAGCTGGTTGTATGGTGATAGCTGGGCAGAGGAGTGATAACTGAATCAACCCTCAGTTCTTCTAACCACTTCACTCAGGAGATCTAAGGGTGAAGATATGCCCCATGACATCACAATAGAATGTCACAATAGACTGGAACAATCAGGCAGTGCACAAAATGACATGGAACAGTATCGTCTGAAGTCACCAGATGATGTGGGGGTTATTCAGAAACAGCCATCAGCAATAAAACCAGTGACTTTCAGGCTCAGAAGCCAGAGCCCTGGCCTGGGGATTCCTTGTCAGATACAAGACTGGTTTTCAGGGCTCCACACTTCTTCTAACATTACGTTACTATGATGTCATTAAATATCATCCAAAGAAAATTCAATCGAACGCCTGAAATGGTGACTTGTGCATAGAGTCTAAGCACTTGGGAGACTGAGAAATGAGGACCACCATGAGTGTGAGTTTGTCATCCTGGGCTCTATGTAAATTCTGGGACAGCCTAAGCTAACATATAAAGTGAGACCATCTTGACAAAAGAAACAAAGAAGTGGAAATGAGATGACAGAGAGGCAAGAGGGATGAGGTAGTTTGAATGAGACGTTGTCCACCATTGTCTCCAGTTGGTGAGGCTGTTTAGGGAGGTTAGGTGGTGCAGTCTTGCTGGAAAAAGTATGTCACTGGAGGTGGGCTTTGAGATTAAGAGTCTCATGTCACTTCCAGTTTTCTCTTTCTGCTTTCTGCTGTGGCTTAAGAGGCAAGCTCTCAGCATCTTGCTCCTGCCGCAATGCTAGTCAACTGCTACCATGCCTCCCCACAGCCACGATGGATTCTAACCGCAAATAAACCCTTCCTTCTGCAAATTTCCTTGGTCCAGATGCTTTGTCACAGCAATAGAAAAGTAACTGACACAGGAGGGGGACCAGGAAAGCAATTGAAACAACGTTGAATAAGACTTGGATAGAACTGGGAATGACTGACAGGGAGAGAGAGGAGAGAGAACTTTGCTATGCAAATAAAGTCAACCCTAGAGGACCATGAGGAAGTGACACCCATCCACCCACATGTCCTCCCTCTTGCATATTATCCTTCTCTGTAGAACATGATTTTAGTCTAGGTCAGCTTTCTTACACATAATTTAAAATTACTTTCAAGTTTTTGCCAATAGTATTGTTTATTCAATATACCCCCTTACATTAGCCTAATTCATTATGTAAATGAGTTTTAAGGTTAATTGTTTTTCTTCCAGTATACTCCCAAATACAAGCACAATTATTTAAATATCCAAACACTAAAAATGACCCCATTTGTTAGAATACCCCACTAGATGATCCTCTGTGTGCGGGCACAGGGATTCACTCAGGTGTGTGTGTGCACATGCAAGAAAGGTGCATGTGTGTGGAGACAGAGATCAACCTCCGGCCTCAGACTACATCCACCTTCTTTATTCGGAAGGGGTTCTCTCTGGCCAGGAATTCACACATAAGCTAGGCTGGCTGGTCATCAAGACCCACGGATTTGCATCTTTCTACTTCCGCCTGCTAGGAATAAAAGCATAAGCCACCACACCTGGCTGTTTTTAGTGGGTTCTGGGAGTATCACACTCTGATCCTCACCAACTGAACTGACTCTCCTCCTATTCCTCCTCTTCTTCCTCCTCCTCCTCTTCCTCCTCCTCCTCATCCTGGAGGCCCTAATATTTTCTGTGCATGACTCTTAAACCCTCAAGATCTACAATCCAATCTACTTCAAGATATACTGATTTGTCCAAAATTGTGTTCATTCTAGATGTCTATGTTGCTTTCTCCCTCCACACTGAGATCTTCTCTTCATCTTGAAAACTTTCCCTTGTTCTCTATATTGATAAATCCCCATAGTTTAAATACTCAGATCCCTCTATGATTAAAAAAGAAAGAAAGAAACCAACTGAACATTATTACTAGACTCTAAACAGGGCACTAGAATCAGAATGTTTTGAAATCCAGAATGTGTTATGAACAAAACCCAAGGAACCCCTTCTTTTGTAAAACATTTGTTTTATTCTTAATTATATGTATGTGTACCTGTCTCTGAATGTGTAAGCAAGGTGCTCATGGAGACGAGAAAATGTCATCAGACTCCTTGGAACTTGTAGTTACAGACACTTGTGAGCTGCCTGACATGAGCCCTGAGTCTTCTGCAAGAACAGCAAGTGCTCTTAGCCACTGAGCCACCTTCCTACCCCGCAGAAGTCCCTACTTTATAGCCTAACTGCCCAGTTGCTTTCAACTGTCAGTCATAGATTTATGAAGAATACTGTTTCATTACTTAATGAGACATCTGAATGAGATGCCAGCAAAGAGCCCAATTTTATAAGAGAACATCAACTCCATCCCACCACGTGCTAGCCACATAGCTAGCTAACCATAAGAAAAGGAAAAAGTGTCCTGATTTGCCTTTCCAGAATGAAATTAATTATGAGAATTTCAACTCTTTCTAAGTCTCTGAATGCTCCTGCCTTTTCCCCGGAGAGTTAGTTATAAATGAGTTTGCACTTTCTATGCTGGGTAATGCAGGCAGAAACTGATGGCCTGAAGAGGAGCTAGAACTCTGCAGTATGAGTCTCTCCATTCCTCCTCCAGCTCTGGGGCTCTGTGTGAAGACACCCTGTTCTAATTCCTTTTCTTCCTCCTCCTCTTCATCCTCCTCTTCCTTTCTCCTTTCCTCATCCTCTTCATCCTCCTCTTCCTCTTCCCCCTTTTCCTCCTCCTCCTCCTCTTCCTCTTCCTCCTCCTCCCCCTCCTCTTCCTCCTCCTATTCCTCCCCTTCCTCCTCTTCCTCCTCCCATTCCTCCTCTTCCTCCTCCTCCTCCTCCTCTTCTTCCTCCTCCTCCTCCTCATCTTGGAGGCCCTAATATTTTCTATGCTTATCTGTTGCCAATCTTGGCCAATGGATCTCAACCTTCTTAATGTTATGACTCTTTGATACAGTCCCTTGTGTTATGGTGACGTCCAACCATAAAAAAATTTTCATTATTACTTCATAACTGTAGTTTTCTCCTATTATGGATTGTTGTGTAAATATCTGAGTTTTCTGAAGGTCTTAGGTGAAAGGGTCATTTGAATCCCAAAGGAAGTCACAACCCACAGGTTGAAAACCACTGACCTTCACAGCACACCTAAGCTCATCTTTGTTATCTTCATCCTTCCATTATTGTGTAGTGTGTGTGTGCAGGTGCATGTGAAGAAGCCAGTGTCCTTGTCTACCAAGTGTCCTTCTCTATCACTCTCTACCATTTCCTCTCAGATAATGTCTCTCATTGAGCCTGGAAGCCCCAGCCATCCTTCTGCCTCTACCTCCAACAACAGTGGGCTTAAAGGAGCATGGATAACTCAGTCTTGTGTAGGAGTTGTGGATGGGAACTCAGGCCCTCATGCTTGCACAGCAAGCTCTCAGATCACAGTCATCCTCCTAGCCCCAGCTTCATTATGCTTATGTATCTGTCCACAGGGGCTCATAAAAATCATAAATGCAGCCTCTTCCCAGCCAGGCAGGCCTATGCTTCTTCTGCCTGGAGGCCAGGGCTGTCTCTCTCTGCTCCTCTCCGAGACACTGTATTCCTATTCTTAGATAATATGATATATGTGTTTTTATTCATTCACTCAGGAGACATGTTTTGTGTGGGATGTTAAGAGTGAACGAAACACCCCAATTTCAATAAGATACATGAACAACAGCAGTGAAACTAGATGTTAATCTGATACATCCCCACCCTGCACCTATAGCCACTGCCACAGTGGAATCAGATAAACAGAAACCAGTCATACTCTGTGTGTTTCGTGGGTGTAAATACTATGAAGTTTCTGCAACTGGGGAAACTGTGAAAATTCAGTGGATTTGGCCAGAGATAAGAGAGGAAGCAGCACTGAAGTAAACTTAAAAGCGTTTTGTTTATTCTGAAACTTCTGGACAGAGAAGTGTTATTTAACATGTAAATTATTCATAACAACCAAGAAGACAAGATGAGGAGGAAATGAATTAATAGGCTGTCCCAAATACCTAATACTCCCTAATTATAAAAAATCAACAAAGACAGGAAAGGCTTCAATGGCATCCAGGCCTGTGACATGGAAGGAAGGAAACAACCTAATCTGGAAGCAGAATGAGTATTATAGTAACAGGCAGCTGTATGTTTGTGCACACTTATATGTGTGTGCATGGGTGTGTATATGTGTGTACATGTATATGGGTGTATATTGTGTTCATGGGTGTTAGTACTTGTGCATGTGAATGTATGCATTTGCATATGCATGCGTGTGCATGTTCATGAATGTGCTGGTCCACATGTAACTGCAAGAATGTATCATGGTGCATGTGGAGGCCAGGGAACAACTTCTGTAAGGAAGACACAGGAGGGCCACTGGGATGATTACTGGGCTAATTCCAGATTCAGTAAGAGGCACCTGATATTCTGCTCTGGCCTCCATGGACACATAGGCACACAGACAGACAGACAGACACACACACAGAGTCATACAAACACATACATGCACATTAACTACACACATACAGCATACACCAGTAAGTTAATTTAAAATAGTGCTGCAATAAACCAGTAAATTGAAGCAAAACAATAGATACAGCTATAAATGATCTTATGAAACACAGTCTCCAATTTAACCAGTGAGAGAACAAAATAAAAGCAATGACAACATATCAGCATGGAGAACAAGGTTCCCTAAGATAACTGGTGATCTGCCCAGGTATTCCATGACACAAAGGCAGCATAAAGTAGAAATCACCCCCAACTGAAACATGAGCTGACTGTCTGCTGAAGAGTGCAGGCTTCCTTCCTATCACTAAAACACTCTGGCCAAAAGCAACCTGGGGAGGAAAGGGGGTGTTTGTCTTATATCCATAATCCATCATGAGGGAAGTCATGCCAGGAGGTCAGGAACCCAGTACTAAGGAGAAGGTTGCTTACTGACAAATTCCTGGCTCATGCTCAGCACTTGCCTGCCCCACAGACATGTCCAAAGGCCAACCTGTCCTGGGAAAGTCCTCAATCAAGGCTCTCCTCTCAGAGGACTCTACTGTGTCAAGCTGACAAAGCCAACTAGAACACAATGAAGATGTACAAAAGAAAATATACACATAAGCATAAAAAACAAAGATGATATTTATCTTAGTCAGGGTTTCTATTCCTGCACAAACATCATGACCAAGAAGCAAGCTGGGGAGGAAAGGGTTTATTCAGCTTACACTCCCGTACTGCTGTTCATCACCAAGCAAGTTCAGGACTGGAACTCAAGCAGGTCAGAAAGCAGGAGCTGATGCAGAGACCATGGAGGGATGTTCTTTACTGGCTTGCTTCAGTGCCTGATCTGCACACTGGATGTGAACAAGCTGATCTCTAAGTTATGTCTGGTGTGTTTCTCTGCAAATACAACAGCTGTGGGGAATTCCAGTCTAAGCAGTGTCTTCGTTCTCTAGTCTTCAGAATCTTTTTGAGCTGCTTCTGGCTGACATCACTACTCACCAGTTAATATGGAAGATGGTAGCTAGCGATGGCATCTGTGTTTACGCACATTTGTCTTCTTACTTTCTTTAGCAGGATGCAGAATCGTGCCCTAGGTACCTTGCTGCAGCTACTGTATATGAATCTATATAAACTATTGCATAGCATGTATAATATTACATATACTTCTTCTTCAATGGGAAAATAATAAATCTAGAGCAAATGAGATGGCTCAGTAGACAATGGTGTTTGCTGCCAAGCTTAACCTGAGTTTAATATTAATGACCACATAGTTAAAAGGAGGAGGAGAAGGAGGAAGAGGAGGAGGAGGTGAAGGAGGAGGAGGACTGATTCCTGAAAGCTATCCTCTGACCTCTACATATGGACACACATCATGGCACATGGCTATATACATATGCACTCATGTATACACAATAAATAAATAAATAGTATAAAATCATTTTTCAATAATCTAGTCTTCCAGTTCTCAGTGACACCACTGCCAGTTCTCAGTGACAACACTGCCAGTCCTCAATGACATCACTTGCATCACCAAGGGATGCAAAAGGCCTTCAAGAAACAAAGTGTAGATCGAGAGGACTATATTCAACACAATGTCTTCAGATACAAAGGCAATTAATTCTCACATGAAAATCTAGGTAGAATATAAGTTCCAGGCCCTTCATGGAAAACAAAAACACTGAAGGTCCCATCTCTCATCCAACCAGCCAGCTCATGTGCGCATCCTAATCTGCCCACTTTGCCTTTTGTTTCTCTTGGTTTGGGGGTTCTATTTGCTGACCTAGAATTTGAAGGTGGTGACAGCCTGTAGGAGAGTGCTGGGAGATTATGTGAGAGAATCCATGATGTTCTCTGGGCTTTGCAAGCTGTGGATGTAAAATGCCAGTGTCACTTCTGTGCTGATGTGCCATTTGACTGTGGACAAATATCTACTCAAGGAGACTCTGTTGGGCACAGGAGAAGGGTGGCTGAAAGAAGAGTGTACTTAGATGTGCATGGGAAAAGAGAATACCTCAAGTTTACCAGATTTTTCTTTTAATGCATGTAAAGGTTATTGTTTTTTATACAGAAATTGGTCCATTAGAATGGGTCATGAAGAGGGGTTAAGGGTGTGACTCAACTGGTAGAGGGCATGTCTAATATAAGTGATGCCCTGGGTTTAGTTCCCAGCACTGCACTAACCAGGACTTGGAAGGTAAAGGCAGGAGGATTAGAAATTCAAGGTCATTCTCAACTACATAATGAGTTGGAAGCCAACTTGGAATACAGCAGACTTTGTCCAAAAACTAAAATAAAATGAAAATAAAATAAAGTAAAATAAAATAAAACAAAAAAAACAAGGAAGGGATAGA
Source organism: Mus caroli (assembly GCF_978045245.1). NCBI lineage: Eukaryota > Metazoa > Chordata > Mammalia > Rodentia > Muridae > Mus > Mus caroli. Next base: position 67,382,989 of record NW_028227268.1, read on the forward strand.
GGGAGGAACTAATCCTCAATCAGCAGCAGCCAGTGACAAGTAGAAGAGAGAATCTGGGCTCAACACTTGGCCAGGTTCTGCAGCGAGATCCACAAAGTCTTGAGGGCACTGAATCTAAGACAACACTCACTGACTAAACTCATTCAGGTTAAAGCAAATGTATTAGTCAGCATCACAGAGCTGTGACAAAATACCAAAGAAACCTCACTTGAGAAGCAGCCAAGAGCTCTTTGGCCTTTGAAGAGCTCTTTGGCCTTTGGTTTCAAGGGCTTCATTCTACAGTGAGTTGACCCATTAATTGAAGACTGCATCGAGGCAGAACACTACAGCAGAGTGCATTATGGGTCAAAGCTGCTCACCACACTGTGGCCAGGAAACAGCAAGAGAGAGGAAGGGATCAAAACCCCCAATGCCATAAACCGGTCAAACAAAGACCCAACTAACTCGTACCACTAAGCCCAACTTCTGCAAGGTTTTGTCATTTCCCAATTAAGTCATAGTGAAAAGTAAACTTTCAACACATGAGCTTTGAGGGGATCTTTAAGATCCAAACTATCATAAGAAGCATGTAACCACAGACATCAAGATACCATGTGAGGACTGTGGATGTAGCTCAGTGGTATGACATTTGCCTAGCAATCCCCTTCATTCAATCCCCAGTAATACACAGAGCTTGGAGAATATCATAGAACCTGCCTTTATAAATATGTGGCTTTATTCTGCTGGGAAGATTTTACACATCCCCCACCAAAACGTAATTATATGTGAGACAACCTCCAAGTAAACCCATTCTTTTCTACTCAAATGATATTGTTTGCTCAATTCATTTCTGCTCAGAAGGCTCCTAGAATATACAAAACCGGTATCTGTTAACTTATTAACAGACTGGTAACATATCTCTAAGACTTCAAACAGCTCCACATATTTTGGCCCAATAAATTGTCTCCCAAGAACTTGTCTTCAAGATAATTTGAAGTACTAGCAGTTACATATAATTATTACAGTAATTACAATACCAAAACTTCTGTGTAATATAAATCCCTCAAATAGACATGATTAAACTGGTATATAAAAGGAATATTAATGTCTAGAGCCATACTCCCTCCAGCATGCCTAATCTTATCTTATAAAGCAATATTACAAGCCAGAGAGGTAGCTCAGGGCTAAAAGCAATTGCTGTTCTTGCAGAGGTCTCTCAAGTTTGGTTCCCAGAACCCACAGGCAGCTGATAATCATCTATAACTCCAATTCCAGAAGATCCAAGATGCTCTTCTTGTCACCACATGTACCGGGCTCTTATATACATGCAGAAGGAACAAGTGCACAAATAAAATTTAAAATAAACAAAGGAATATTGATATTTCACATTTATTATAGTAGAATCACTATGCTGAGTGCAATAGAATAATACATGAAGCAGAAACAAGGGTGTACAAAGACAAAGTAAGATAAAAATGTGTAAAAATAGGTTTATAAAGATAAAAATGTGGGGCTGAAGTTCAGTGGGTCTAGTATAGTCCAGGAACTCAGTTCCCAGCACCCATATGGAAGGCTCCATGCAATATGTAACTCCAGTTCCAGGGGATCTGACACACTCTTTTGACCTCCACAGCCAACTACATATACATGCACATTCCCAGACACAGATGCATACACACAGAGAGAACTGAAAATAAAATAAATCTTTTTAAATGTTTTTAAAGCAAAGTAATACATGCTCTGATTTATTCTAGGTTTTATCCATAAGAAATAATTGCATACTTTTTAAATTATGATGAAAATCCAGGATACAAAGAAAACAAGCCAGTTGAGACCCAACCACCTAAAATCTAGTGTTTTGGTATATTATTATATGGGCGAAATTCCAAAAATTTCTGTGATTAAAGTGTTATACTTATGTATATATGTGCTTATAACCAAGTACAGATGATTATAACTCCTTTAAAACTAAATGTGGTACATATAATTATACTTTAATAAAAAAGTAAGTAAACAGAAGTAATATTTGAACTGTATAAAACAGGTTATTTTAATTCCAAAAAGTGTTCTCTCTCAAGAGGAAATGTGTGATATTATTAAGAAGCTAAGGTTGAATCCCCAATACAATTAATGAGACTCTGTTATACTTGCAGACAGGACCCTAGCATAACTGTCCTCTGAGAGGTTCCACTCAACAGCCAATGAAAGAGATGAAGAGACTTACACTCAGACATTTAGAAGAACCTTGGGAAGTCTTACGGAAGAGTCGGGAGCAAGACTGAGGAACCCAGTGAGGATAGGGAGGCCACAGGAAGACCAACAGAGTCAACTAATCTGAACCATTGGCAGCTCCCAGAAACTGACTGAATTGCCAACCAAAGAGTGAGCGTGACCTGTATCTAGGCCCCCTGTACATCATATGTAGCTGATGTGCAGCTTGGTCTTCATGGGAGGGTACCCCAAACAACTGGAGCAGGGCCTGTCCCTGAGCCTACTGCCTACCTGCCAGCCTGTGGATCCTGCACCCCTAAATGGGCAGCTTTATCTAACCTCAGCAGGAGAGGATGTGCCTATTCCTGCAACAACTTGATGTGCAGAATGGGAGGGTAGAAGGGGGTTGGGAGGATAACACCCAGAGGGGAGCTTTCCCTTCTAAGGGGAATGGAGGAAGACTTATTTGAGGGGGTGCTGGAAGGAGAGGAACAGCTGATATTGAGATATGAAGTGAATAAATACTTTTTTAAAGCTAAGGTTGGACTGAAGAGATAGATCAATGTTAGGAGCCAGCACTGCTCTTGCAGAAGCTCAGGGTTCTGTTCTCACCACCCATGGTAGGTGACTCACAACCACCTGTAATCCCAGCTCCAGAGCATGTCTGATGACCTCTTCCGGCCTTTTCATACACATGTACAATCACACAGAGAGAGAGATGCACAGGCACGTAATTAAATATAAAACAAATCTTGTCTTTAAAAAGATGCTGTGTTTGTGGTTTTTGTACTACCAAGATTTCATTTTGGATGGCATCATTTGACTCTTGTAAAATTATCGGAATTCATATTCTTCTACTCTTTACCTTCCCCCATTCAGCATTCCTGTTCATTCCATAATTTCCCCACTGTCAATGTATCTAACATCTCTATTCTAATTTATAGTCACAGTTACCAGTTACTCAGTCTTCATTCCATGTTTGCTCACAACAGCTGTCTCTCGGCTCTGCAACAGCTGTTTTCTGGTTTTCACTTTATGAATAAATGTTTGGAAATTTTACCAATGGTGCTCACAAATGGGATTCTTTTCAGTCTTACATACAGGCATTAATGAGATTGTGTGGCCAACCTGGCTGGATTCGCAATTTGCTCAGAGTTGTACTGCATAACCACAAGCCTAAATATTGCTTCTTAATTTCACAGATTGCACATCTAGCCTCTACCCCAACTGAACACATTGTCCAGCTCTTCAAACAGAGCTGTCACTGAGATGAAACCTGGGTAAAGCTGTGAACCAGCAAGGGTATGGTATAGGTATTAGACCTTGGAAAAAAAGAATGGCTTTTAGTCCTATGACTATCTCAGTTACAACTCTGTGATTCAGTTCCTTTCAATCAGGGAGTCCTACTGCTTTTGGATTTTTATACAGCAGATCTCATTAATGGACAGAGTAGTATACACCTTCAACCTCAACACTCAAGGGGCAGGATGGTCAAGAGTTCAAGGTTGTTCACTGCCTTATAGAGAGTTTGAGGCCAGCCTGGGGTATGTGTAAATAAATAAATAGCTTCTAGAAGAGAGTCACTTTGGGCAGAATGGACAGTGATAGGATCACCGTGCTCCAGAAGCTGACTCACACCCATGGGTGTATGGACAGTATCAATTGGATTCTGGGAGTTATATTTTTAAGGACATGGAGTTGGGAAGGGGATGTGATGGGGTATCTAGGAAGATATGGAGGGGAAGGGAGAAATATAATAGTATGGTGTGTGAGAGAGAGGGGGGAGAGAGGGAGAAAGAGGGAGAAGGAGGGGAAGAGGGAGAAGGGGGAGGGGAGGAGAGAGAGAAAAAAATTCTCAAAGAATAAATTTAATATACTTTTTTAAAACACTAGAACTAGCTAAGCATGGTGGTGCATGCCTTTAATCCCAGCACTTGGGAGGCAGAAGCAGGCGAATTTCTGAGTTCGAGGCCAGCCTGGTCTATAGAGTGAGTTCCAGGACAGCCAGGGCTACACAGAGAAACCCTGTCTCAAAAAAAAATCAGAAAGAAAGAAAGAAAGAAAGAAAGAAAGAAAGAAAGAAAGAAAGAAAGAAAGAAAGAAAGAAAGAAAGAGAGAGGGGGGGAGGAGGGAGGGGAGGGGAGGGGAGGGGAGGGGAGGGGAGGGGAGGGGAGGGGAGGGGAGGGGAGGGGAGGGGAGGGGAGAAGAAGAGAAGAGAAGAGAAGAGAAGAGAAGAGAAGAGAAGAGAAGAGAAGAGAAGAGAAGAGAAGAGAAGAGAAGAGAAGAGAAAAGAGAAGAGAAAAGAACCACTAGAACTACAAGACATCTAAATAGCTGGGAAGTGGTTAATCTACCTCTTCGTGATCCATGGAAATTCCCCATGCATTTAAGTTATGGCAAGTACTTTAAGACTGAAGACACAACATGTCCAAATGACAGGTTGTCACGAAGGCAATACTTAGAGGAAAATACACAACACCAAATATCCACATTAGAAATAGAGACAAGTCTCATCTTGGCCTCCATCATTTGAACTAGGAAATAAAGACAAGAGCAGAAAACAATGGATAAAAATGAAGGAGTCTAGAGTTGGTGCCATAATAAGACCAATACAAATGATAACCCAACAGTCAGACCAATCAAAATAAAAAGCAGACACAAAATGCACTTGAGGTCACACACCTAAAGTCTTAGACCATGGGAGATGTGAATTCCACAGCCAGGACACTGTTCTACTTTCACTTCTGTGTCTGTGATAAAATATCCCAACGAAAAAGCCACTCAGAAGAGTCAGTCTTACCTCAGAGGGACAGGTCACATTCCACCATAGCAGGGAAGTCAAGTCGAGAACTTAAAACAGCTGTGCTCATCACAGGCACAGTCAAGAGCAGAGAAAAATGAACACATGCACACTTAGTGTTCAGCTGTCCTCCACTCTTCAACATCTTGGGGCCCACATTCAGGAAATGGTAGAGCTGCTTTCAGGCCGGGCCATCCCACATCAACTAAGGCAACAAAGACAATCTCCATAGACAAGCCCACTGGCCAACCTGGTTAGACAGTCCTGCATGGAGACTCTTCTTGAAGTATTCTAGATTGTGTCAAGATGACTGACAAAAGTCACCATCACAGCTACATAGAGAATCTTTTCCATCTCAGAATAAGTAAGCAGATAAATAAGAAGAGGGGAAGGAAATGGAAACTCTACTTCAAAGGAAGTTCCAAGTTTAGATGGCTTCAATAAAATATTCTGTGGGAGGCTTGATATATCAATTCCATACAAAGTCTTGGAAGAGTGAAGAAGAGGGGCATTCCTCTGTTACCTGTGAGGTCACCCTTACAATCATGTCAATATCAAGACACACAGGATGGAAAGTCAATGGTATGCCTCATGAAGAGGAACACAAAAGTTCTACAAACTCTGGCAAGTCTAAGTCAATGATGTGTATATGATATAATATATCAACATGACTAAGGAGATGAACCCCACTTAATATGGGGTTCCTTAGTCTGTAGTGTGTGTATGTGCATGCATGTGTGTGAGATGGTGATGGTGGTGGTGGTAGTGGTAATATAAGCCCTAGTAATAAAATACACCCCATATATGTAACATGAAAGCAAAAGAAGGATAAAGTTGAGGGTGTAGAGAGATAGCAGAGGGAGGGAGCAGAGGCATGGAACCGGTCAGGGTGGGGGAGGTGAATATGAGGAGAGAGTAAAAACAAGTAATGAGGAAGGATAAGGGGGGACTAAAGGGTACATGGGACATGACAGAGGAAAAGAAATTCCAGGGAGGACACAAGGGAAGAACAGGAGATGGAGGGGGAGAACCCACTAATGCACATCATTCAAATACCAGAATAATACCCAACACCTTGGATGCTGATTTATAAGCTACAATCGCAAGCACAGGACACACAAAGCTTGTGAGAATCACATCGAGCTGCACAGAGGCTGGGCTGAAAGTCACCTCCTCTGCACTGTGCTTGCAGGGCCTATTTGGCCTGGACTTTGGTATTTGTCAAAGTCCCCTGGATGGCAGAAAGTTTTCTCAAAGGAAGTCCTGAGCAAACACTGATGTCTGCAGGGTTTAGTGAGCATGAAACACAGAAACAGAAGTGTCCTGTACTCAGGGGAGGACAGGACTCCAAACCAAACTTCTTTTCACTACAGAACTTTCTAGAACCTTTCACATGCAATAAATTTGTAACTCCATCAGGCTAAGATGCGGATGGTGTCTCCCACAAGTGACTCCAAACCAAACTTCTTTTCACTACAGAACTTTCTAGAACCTTTCACATGCAATAAATTTGTAACTCCATCAGGCTAAGATGCGGATGGTGTCTCCCACAAGTGAGATTCTCCCAGATTCTGATTCCCAAGTCTTTTCCTGGGGAGTGACCAGTGTTCGGAACACTCTTGGGAAATGTCTAGACTATTCTATCTATGTTCTAGTCAATGATAAAGGACAGAGGCTTAAGCTAGATACAAAATAATAAGGCAGAGCTGAGGAGAAGGCTCAGCAGGTAAAATGGTTGTCTTGCAAGGGCAAGGAGCTGAGTTTAAGCTTCAAAACATATGTCTTAAAAAGCCAGGCTTTGTGCTGTCTTTCTGTCACTCTAGAACTGGGAACCGGTATGCATTTTTCTGTTGATGGTAAACTGGCTGATAACCCAAGATGGTGTACACAGGGCATTTCTCTCCTCTTTGGAGGAGCCCTTGGAGAAGGACTCTGTGATTGGGGAGAGAAGGCTGAGCAACCGGATTGGTGAGGCATTTCATCCTCTTCTTGAGTCTGAATCAACTCTGAGCTCAGATCTGGAAGTTGGTGACAAGAGGGTCCTAGGACTCACTGGACAGCCAGTGAGCCTAGCCTACATGAAGGTTCCAGGCCAGTGACAGACCATATCTCATAGTCCAAGTTGGACAGTTCCTGAGGAACAACACCTGAGTCTGTCCTTTGGCACACATACACAGAAGGGGAGTTTATATTCCGTTTACCACACACATGACTACACACAGGCAACACACACACACGCATACGCACATGCACACGCTACAGACTAGGGAACCCCATATGAGACACCATGCAGAATATTAAGTGGGGTTCATCTGATGAGTCATATTGCTATATTATCTCCTTTACATGTCATTGGCTTAGACATGCCTGAGTTTGTAGGATTTTTTGTATTCATGTTCATGAGGCATGCTGTTGGTTTCCAGGCTAGCTAGACAGCTCAGCAGGTGAAGACGTCTGTAGCCAAGTAAGGACCTGAATGGGAGCCTAGAAGAAAACCAACTTTCACAAGATGTGCTCAGACTTACACACACACACACACACACACACACACACACACCACTGTAATAATTTTTAAGCCCCAAGCCCCAAATAAACTGCTTTTGCTTCTTCTATCGTTTATTTATCCAGAGCGTAAAGATGAACAAACTCCCCCAGCAGGTGACCCGCCCTGTGCTGAATACAGATAATCAATCAATGGCTAGCTGTGCTGGAAACAGAATGACAGACTGCTGAGGGACAAAGGGTATCCATCAAGGAGACAGAGAGTCATAGAAGGGAGCTTGGGAACCACCTCTGTTAGAAGAGGTGACTCCACCCCCAACAGCTCCATCTCCAGGGTCACTGTTCATTACCATAACCCCCACTTTGAATACAGAGTTCACAGTCTGGGCACCTCCATCCATCTTTTCTGTTGACATTTGGCATCACAAATCTTCCTTTCACCTCCCAAAAGGGTCTTGGTGGAAATGGAGTACCCATCCCCAGCCTCTCCCTGCCTCTGGCCTCTCCCACATTATTCTTCTCTAAGAGTCAACAATAGAAAGCTGTACCACATGACAGTAATGGGGTCTGACCTCCTCCTGCAGAGGCTGGGGGCTCAGACCCTGGAGACAGGCCAGCTGGGAAGATGGGACAAAGCAGGGTAAAAGAAAGGGCATGAATATTCAAGCATGGTCAGGAGTTCTGGGAGTCTCTGGCCCTGAAGGGAAGTATAACCACTCCCTCCCACTCCATGGAGCAAAGAGAGGACCAGACAGATGGCACAGAGCCCTTGAAATTCCCACTATCAACTAGAGAGAAGTTCAGAGTTCAGAGTTGACTCAGACTCAAGAAGAGGGTGAGATGCCCCACCAACCTGGCTGCTCAGCCTCCAAGGCTCCAAGTCCTTCTCTATTGGCTCCTCCAAAAATGAGAGTTGGAAATGTCCTGTGTAAACCATCTTGGGTTATCAGCCAGTTTGCCATCAACAAAAAAATGCATACCAAAAGAAGATATTTCTACCCAAATAAATCTAGTATGTTATTATTAGTAAAGAGCCAGAATTCATATCTAGCCCTCTGAGACTATATTTACTACTTGTCCCAGTAGGTGGACAGGAGCTTCAGATAGGACATTGAGGTAATGCTGAGAAGATGACTCAAACTTGCAAAACAAGTTACCAGATTTTCATGACAAACTTAACAGAGAAAATGGGAGAATATATTTAAAAACAAAGCAAATCAAAACAACCCCTGCCTATGATGAGATAGATGCCAGTTCTCAAAGCAAAGGCAGAACAGACTTGGACACAAATGGTAGCCTTCACTTTCTTTTAGAGACAGAGACTGACAGATAAGATTTCTTAGGGACTGGGTGTTGGTACAGCTGCCCTGAGGAAGCTGTGAGCTGGGGCTTAGAGGGTGGGTGCCATCCCATCTCCCAGGTTAGCTCCCTCAACCCTCACCCCTGCTTTAATCTTTCTTTGCCATTTCACACCCTCTTTTCACTTTAACACAACAATCAAAATCTCTCTGCACCATAGCCCATCCCTTGGGCTCATCATTCCCTTTGATATGTAGTTCTCTCTCAAGTATGACTGACTTCCCAAGGCTCTCTTTACCATGAGTCTTCATGGCCTTTATTAAGTTCACAGTGATGGCTTGTCAGACATGGCAGAAACCTATCTCAGATACAGAGCTGAGTCTCAAAGTTGCAGAAGAGGGTGATCACAGTGCCTAATCAAAGCTGACTGTGAAAACTCAATCTCCCCTAAGTGCAGTATAGTTAAAGGTGATCCTTCCTGTCAGCCCTGGCTAGCAGCCTGTGCAGAGAGCAGACTGTGTGTAGAAATGCAAGTTTTCACACACTGATGTTCACACACACTGAGAGGATTGCTTCTGTCTATACTGTGTTTCTTCATACTTACTCCTTTCACCTTGTTTACGTCCTTCATGTTCCTGAGTCCCTAACACCCCTCCTCTCTATCAGCTTTGACTGTGGCTTTATGCTTCTGTGATCATTACTATCCCAGAGATATGCCTGTCTTTAACAAGTAAGTTCAGGGCTAGGAAAATAACTCAGCCAGTAAAGTCTTTGCCTTCCAAGCATGAGGAGCTGAATTCAATGCCCAGAACCCATCTAAGAAAGCCAGGTGCAGTAGGATGCACTTTTAAATGCCAGTGCCAAGAGATGGATATAGAAATGGAAAGATGGATGGAGCTTACTGGACAGATAACCTATCGGTCTTGGGAAGGCCCAGGCCAATGAAAAACCTTGTTCCAAAAAAAATAGGTAGGTATGGGATGGCAGCCAAGTTGTCCTCTGGTTTCCATCTCTCTCTCTCTCTCTCTCTCTCTCTCTCTCTCTCTCTCTCTCTCTCTCTCTCTCTCTCTCTCTCTCTCTCTCTTCTCTCTCTCTCTCTCTCTCTGTCTCTGTCTCTCTCTGTCTCTGTCTCTGTCTCTCTCTGTCTCTCTCTCTCTCTCTCTCTCTCTCCGTCCCTCCCTCCCTCCCTCTCTCCTTCTCTCTTCTCCCCCCACCCCATCCCATTTGTTGTCTTGCTTAACTCTTCAGAGAACAATTCCACAATCTCTTTTAATCAAGAGGTTCTTCAAGAAATAGGCTTAGAACTCTGGGCTTCCCTGGGCCCAGGAAACCTGAATTTTAAAAAGAGGGGGGATGGGCCTCTGTGTGTACTAGGATGTGTGAGCCTGCACCCTACTTCTTCACTCACCCTACTTCTGCACTTGGCTCACAGGAAGCACAAGATGCACCTCCCCTCTCTCCCTGTGCAGGAGAGGAGCATCATGAAACCCTCCATTGTTCTCCATCCCTGCAATACTGTGCTCCTCCACACAACTTCCTTTTTTTTTTTTTTTTTTTTGCTTTGAGAACTTTTTTTAATTTTTTATTTTTTATATATTTTTATTACGTATTTTCCTCAATTACATTTCCAATGCTATCCCAAAAGTCCCCCATACCCTCCCCCCCACACCCCTACCCACCCATTCCCACTTTTTGGCCCTGGCGTTCCCCTGTACTGGGGCATATAAAGTTTGCATGTCCAATGGGCCTCTCTTTCCAGTGATGGCCGACTAGGCCATCTTTTGATACATATGCAGCTAGAGTCAAGAGCTCCGGGATACTGGTTATTTCATAATGTTGTTCCACCTACAGGGTTTCAGATCTCTTTAGCTCCTTGGATACTTTCTCTAGCTCCTCCATTGGGGGTCCTGTGATCCATTCCACACAACTTCCTTAGTAGCTTCACTGCCACAGCAGCAGCTTCCCTCACCTGGGCTCAAATCTGCCTTTAATATATGTGACACAGCCCTCATTTGACCTCCCCAGGAAGGGCTCACAAAAGGTCCTCATCTCACAGAGGACATGAGGCAGTGATGAGCCAACACCATGCTAACACAAGGGAGTTGAGTCATCAGACCCCCAGGCCCTCAGGCCTCCAGGTGCCCTGAACAACTCCCCCCAGTCTATTGTCAGCTTTATGGTCAATCCCATTTGTCATGTGAATGAGCATCAGGCCTCACTGAGAATCAGTCACTTGCTCAGACAGTGAATGTCACCATGTTCAGGCCTTTCATAACACTAGAGTCAGGCACACTGCTGTCCCAGGGCAGAAAACCATTCTATTGTCTGAGACTGGGCAGCGTTAACAGTGGGCCGGCCCAACCCTACTACCAATAGCTGAGGATCCAGTAGCCTCTTGCCACTAATCACAGTCAGAACCTCGGACAGCTCATTATGGTCTCCGTGCCATTATCCACCAAAGAAGACCTTGCGCCTTACCTCATGACTGGCACAGATGAATGAGGGGACAAGTTTTGGGAAGAAGGGACATGTGTCTGACCTCAGCCTTCAAAATCAGACACTTTACGGAGCTTCACAAGGGTATACCATACTGGTGACACCATGAACAGTCTCTGCCCATGGACATTGCTGGATTTTTGTCAATTTCAACAGGGGAACTGGCTAGAGGCCCCATCAGGTGACAAAGAGACATGATGTGATTCATACAGGGCACAAATTGTTCAGGGATAAGAGGGGAAACTCCACAGTCTGAAGTCTTCTTTGGTCCTAGACTTTTCTTTCCCCAGCCCCCCACACATAAAGGATCCAGATGTCATCCCGAGCCTTCTGCCCAGAATACCTCAGAGTCTCTATGGTGACTGAAAAATACCATAATAATTGAGGATCCTGGAGGTCACCCATTGCGGACATCTACAGTCCTTGCCTAGCTCCCGACTATGCCCCTCTTCTAAATGTCCCCAAGTCTATGGGCATAAAGGCTCCATCTACCCCACTACCACCTGCCTCCTCCCATATAGAAGAAACCGGGTTGAAAGGCTGTAGATGCGGTGGACCAGCTGTCCATCTCCCATCAGGTCACCCGCCCACTCTGTTATTCTTTTCTCCGCCCCTGGCAGGAGCTGGAACAGAGCCTCTGCCTCAGCCGCATCTGCACTGCGCCTTGCTTTCTTCCCTCCCCCTCCCAACCCACGCATTCGCAATCCCACAGTTTTCCACCAGGGCGTCTTTACAAAGCACACTTCTTATGCTTGGTGCAGGGGACACAGAGACATCGGGTGAGGTTGAGAAAGCATCAGAGTGAGGGGTTCGACAAGCCGTTGGGTGTCTACCCACAGGGCAGCAACCTCTATTAGCCACGGCCCTGCAGCCCCGCAGTCCACAGGCTCCTGTGTATGCCCATCCTACATCCCTGAGCAAAATGAGTTGAGACCCAGCACTCCACCCACGGCTACTGGATTCTCCCCAACAACACTGGGTTGGACAAGAATTAGTGTTGCAGGAAGCCCAGGGTTACAGAGAGAACGTGATCTGATGCAGGGAAGATGTACATAGCCCAGGACCAGTCGCCAGAGCAAATTGGCTCAGCTGGAGGTCTGACGTCAACTTCAGCCTCTCTGCTCTGCGCAAACTCTCAACAATCAATCATGCCTTCTCCTCCTGCCCTGGGACTTGATGTTCACAAACTGCCGTCATCTCCCAGCAGCAAAGGGAGCTTTTGGAAAAGGCACTTTCACGGCTGTCCCTTAGCCCTGGCCAGCCACTCTTTTCTCTTCTGCAAAGAGGTCCAGACTCATCTCGGTGTGGACACTAAGCCAGTCATTCAGCGAAGTGATGGAATGAAGGATAGATAGTCTGGAGACGGGGGATTAGGAGATGGGGGTCGAGGGGAAAAATGACCCCAAAGGCCCATGGGAGATTGGAGAAGACATTCACTTCTCAGCCTCCTCCCCCAGTGGGTGTGGTAAGAGTTGACAAATATCTCAGTGGGCTGCTCTCTTAAAAGAGTTTGCACAAGACACATGACAAGAGAGCTGAACTTTAAATTACCCATAGCTGAGTTTAAATTCCATCTCTATGGCCTCAAGAAAGCTTTCGCTCCTCTCTAAGGCTCAGTCTGTTTATCAGTATTATGAGAGTAATTAAATTTTAAATACTTCACAGACTTGAAAGAACGAAAAAGGCTGAATTATGCTGTGATGGGCTTATGTGGGCTAAAGACAAGCTCTAATGGTTATAAGCTGTTGATCCTGGGAAAGTCACTTAACCTCTCTGAGCTTCCATTTTTACCCTCTGTAGAATGCAGTCAGTAACAGGGCTTCCTGCGATTGGCAGGAGTGAGGAGTCAGTCAGTTGCCACACATGAGAAGGATTTGCTACAGGAATGGATGTTAGCATGCAGCCAACATTAGTCAGTATTGGCTCTGATTCACAGCACTCAGAATATCCTGACTCTCAGGGAAGTGCTCAATATACAATGGCCATTTTGATAACATCTATCTTCTAGTGTTGTTGGCCTTCTAGATTGGTCTGCTTTTATTGTTGTTTGATACAGTGTCTCATGCAGCCCAGTCTGGCTTCAAACTTGCTATGTAGCCAGTGATGACCTTGGACTTACTATTCTTCTGACTCCACCTCCCAAGTGTTGGGATTAAAGGTGTGTGTCACCACATCTGACTTATGAAATGTTGAGTTGGATCCGGAGCTCTGTGCGTGCTAAGCAAGTCCTCTTTCATTTGCCCCTCCCCTTTCTGACAGTACCTATGACCTTGTTGTGTGATAGGATAGGGAGCAACACATAGTTAGGATTTGCAGTGGACTATCATTGAATCGATGCTTAGGAAGAGGTAGGTGGGCTCAATCACGTGTCCAATGTGCTTAGAGTCAAGAGGAGGAAACAGACTGAGAGAAAAGGATGGCTGCACTTGTGTGATGACTCTACACTTCCTCTCATCATGGTGGCACCTCCTTACCAACGTGACTAGCTCCCTAAGCTCTGCCCAAGCTGTTGGCTGAAAAACCCACTTCTCAACAATTATGAGAAGTCCCTTATGGCTTACGTCAAGAATTCTGTCCATTCCCTACCTCATCCTTTCTCCTCTATGTGTGAAACAAATGTGATCCAGAGAGAGAGGACATACAGCTGTTGATCCAGCCTGACAACCTGGATCAAATCCGCTAGAGAGTGACTTAGTTTCCAAACCAATCCCCGTCCTAAAGAAAAGCCCATGGCAGGAGTGCTTGGGATGGGCAGGTGCACACCATGGCTTCACCTGTGTGAGAGAGGCGAATGTGCACCACACCCTCTGTGCTGTCATTCCTAGCCTTCAACCCAGGCAGTTTAAAGCTATGACCAGAAAAACTGGCCAGGGCATTGTTTGGTGTTCTGTTTACACTTGGGGTTCCTCAGGTGTCTTTGAAGGGATGGCTTACCCAAAACCACTGGAGTCCCAACTATTTAGGAGGCAGAGAGAAAGGCTACTCTGCATCTATCAATCAAAAGATGACCGCAGCCATGGTTACAGAGACTGACTTGTTTGGCCCTTTCTTATTGGCCAGATGGTCTTAGCCTTAACCTGGGGAAAGCTGCTGGACTGGCTAGCCCTCACACAGGCCTGTCTGCAGCTGACACTGAGCAAGCAGTCAGAAATGTTCTGCAAATACAGCTTTTCCAATATCCATGTCAGGTCTACAGGCAACACAGCCGTACTCCCTGCAGCCCTCACACACGGAGCCAGACTACCACCCTCCTTCCAGACATGTATGTTACTCCCAGAGAGATGCATACTAACTTTCTCAGGTCCTTTTAGAATTAATACAGACAAAAATCTCACTTGTTAACAAAGTGTTCCCAGATGTCCCTGTGTGCAGGTTCCAGGAGGATAAAAGAAACAGAATGTAATGGCACTTATCAAGGAACTTGGTGAAAGACACCCATGGTGCATGTGTCAAAAAAATCAAGAGAAGAAGCCAAGCTGGCAGGCCAGGGGCAAGCAGCTCTTTTGAGCTTCTCAACATCTCAGAAGTCAACCTGCCAGAAAATAGCAAGGTGAGGGATGCAGGGATGCTCTATGCTCAGCCCTGGTGGCTGCACAGAGCAGTGGAGGGGAGAAGGAACAGGCAAAGAGAGAAATGTGCTATGAGCAAAACTGGCACAGAAACAAATGAGAACAGGAGGCAGGCTGGATTCAGCTGATGTGAAACTTCATGTTGGGTTGGAACTTGAGAACAGTTCTCTTTTGGTATAAATGTCTGGTACAATAACCATTAGGAGAAGGTTGCACCAGAGTTGGCTGTCTTCAAGACAAAAGTTCTTGCATTT
>NW_028227268.1:67403098-67435598 GCF_978045245.1 Mus caroli
ACAATTTATCTATTCATCTATATTTCTCTCATCTATTTATCTATCTATAATGCATCCATCCATTGTTGATCAGTCCATCCATTATATATCTATCCACCCATCTGACTACCATCTACCTACTTACCCACTTATGTATCCTCTATCTGTCCATCATCTATTTATCTCTACATGGTAATTTCCAACAAATATGTTTGAAATTGGGTCTCACATGTGTTCTATAAAATCAGAGTATGACACAGAAGAGCAACTGAGACAGAATGTGAGCTCAGCATCCTGGAACACACAAACGAGAGTATCTCCACTTCAGCACTATTAGCCACCTTGCTAGAGAACATCCCATACTCTGTGACCTGCCCTAACAATATCCCTGCCCACTAGATACCAGAGCCCTAATCCCACATATAAATAATAACAGAAACGTCTCCAGACATTCACAAAAGTTCCCTCAAGTGGAAAGCCATCTTCATCTGTGAACCATTGTCACACCCAAATACTTACAAACATAAAGATGATAGGGAGAACTCTCCACACCACCCTGCCTTCCGGTTGTAAGTCTGACCCAGCACACACAAATGCAAGGGAAGCAGGCACATTCAAACGTGGGGATTGACAGTTTGCAAGAACTGAAGTTTCTGCAGTATGTCTAGCTTAGGCTCTGGATGGGAGGTGCTGAGAAAGGAAAAAGAGGAAAAAGTGGAGGGGGGGCATCCTGTGAATATCCCAGATCTACCACGGCATGGAAAAGACATTTCAGAAAACCATTTGTCTCATCAACAAAGAGTCGTAACACATAACACCATGGAGAGAACAGGAGGCAGTAAGACTGGTGGCCAGTAAAAGACAAACTAAGCAAAACAACATGAGACAGACCGAAGAGAACCTACTTACAAAAGGAAACTAAACCAAGTAAGCTGCCCAATGTTGAAACAAACCTAAAAATGTAACAACAGAACCAAGACACATGAAAGTCAGAGAGTCAATGCAGAGATCACCATAACGTGAGGCTCTACCTGACTCAGAAAGAATGAAGGAAATGCGTGAAAGAAACAGGAAGAAGATGGGAAACTGAGTAAGAGATATTTAGCATTTCTGAAAACATGATTACTGAAAAAGAGAGAGAGAGAGAGTCTGAGGAAATGCTCAGTCATCGAGAGATTACCACACACACAAGCTTGAGGACCTGAAACCAGATCCCATGCACCTACAATCCCTGTGCAGAGAGGTTGAACAAGATGCATAACAAGCACAGATGATTCCCAAGAGCTCCATGCACAGCCAGTCAGGCCAAAACAGCAAGCCCCAGGTTCAAAGAAACATTGTCTCAAAACCTAAGAAGCAATGGGGACAAACACTGACATCAAGTCCAGACCTCTACACATGCACAACCCCTTGTACCCACACAATCACACACACACACACACACAC
Organism: Mus caroli; assembly: GCF_978045245.1. NCBI lineage: Eukaryota > Metazoa > Chordata > Mammalia > Rodentia > Muridae > Mus > Mus caroli. The sequence goes on from NW_028227268.1 coordinate 67,404,524, forward strand.
ACACACACACACACACACACACACACACACACTGACAATATGACAAAAGGAAAAAAACCACAAAAATCAGAGACAAAAGGAAAACCACAGAGACAGGAGATTGATGGAATGAAAAGGTTGACAGTCAGCATGGAAACTGAGCAGAGAGATGAATCTCAAGAGTCAGAACTGTATAAAACACAAAAAGTATTGACGTAGATTACTAAAGTTATTGCCTTAATGTCAATTTAGATCCAACCCATGATCAGATTAACAAAAGCTGAGGTGCCTGCTGATCATGAGAAGGCTACCACAACTGAATATTTAGTGCTGAATGTAATTTTGCTCTTGACTGAAAATGGCACAGACATAGATAAGACATGTCTCTTTAAAACACTTAAAGTGTTCGCAGACAGAACATAACTTTTCAAAACACCAGGGCAAAATAGCATGTGCTTCATAAAACACGGAAAATAATAAAAGGAGGAAGCATGAAGTCATATAAAGTTTTAAAAGACTAAATCGTAGACATTAAAAATAAGTACAAATGAGTTTAGCGATTGTTTTACATGAGCATAAGGGCTTTCAAAGTGAGTAACTGCTCCCCACACACATAAATTCCACTCCATTGAAAGGAAATCTCTCTGAAATAAAGTAATATGCACCACAAGAAAGACTTAAAAATTAATGGAAAATGACACCGCAACAGACAATTTTAACAGTGAGAAATCAGATTCACAATGGCAATTTGAAAAGACTAGAACCCAAAGTTCATGACAAAGGGAAGAACAGATGTGTTACAAATTATTCAATACATCATGGGGTCTTGTTAGTGTATCAACCAAGACATTTCTTTGAAATGAGTGACATTATCTAGATATTGAAAAAAATCATGTAATAAGATAATGATACCTACAACCTTGATTAGAAATATTGAAAATAATATGAGGGGCCAGAGAGATGGCTCAGTAGTCAAGAGCACTTGCTCCTGCAGAAGAGTGTGGTTCAAATGGCAGTGCTCACATCTGGAGACTCACTGCTGTCACTCCAGCCCCAAGGGATCCCATGCCTTTTCTGACCTACAAGGCATCTATCTGTACACACACATACACATTCACACAGCACATGCACATAAATAATAATAAACATGTTTTTAAATTAAGGTAAGAAGAAACTGGTTCTTTACAACACAAATATGGCTGTCTACTAAGTAGCCATAGGAATCATCAAAGCCAATCATCTATGAGACCAAAGTGAATCTCTTGATAAGGCCTTAAGATAAGCATGGCAGTGCCATTTCAGGGCTGGAAGAAGTAACGTTCAAAATTAGACTTGCAGGCTTTAAATTCCAGACTCTTAGAAATTACTAACATTCTTTCAAGTCATTGTTGAGTAAAAATAGCAATCAAGCTTATTATCACAAATTCCTTAAAAGATAATATAATTTGAGGGCACTAGATATCAAAATTCATAAAAGGTAATCGTAACTGTGCAATATTAAAATTTGTAACTTCCCACGTGTTCTTATCCAAGAATGCTGGGGAACATGGATCAAGCACTAAAGACAAGAGTTTAGGGGGGAAAAATTAGAAAACCGAAGTAAGTCAACCAGACTAACCAATCCAGAGGGAAAGCTTAATGAGCATAATTAATGAAGTATCTAAGGTGGTCACTATTTTTATTTTAAGCTTATTTATTTTATGTGTATGGGTGTTTTGCCTGCATGTATGTTTGTCTGTGAACCACATGTGTACCTGGTGCCTATAGAGGTCAGAAGAGGGTGTCCCATTCCCTGTAATTGGAGTTAGGGACCCACCATGTGGGTGCTGGGAACTGAACCTGGATCCTCTAAAAGAGCAACAAGTGCTATTAGCTGCTAAGCCATCTTTTAAATCCATAGAATTGCTAATTTTTTAATGTTTTAGGGGTTAGCAAGATGGCTCAGCTTATAAAGATGCTTGCTGCTGAATATGAAGCCCTGAGCTTCATGCTTGGAGGCCACATGGTAGAAGAAGAGAACTGACCTCCCCAAGTTGACCTGTGCCCTTTGAACATTCACTGTGGCACATGCATGGGTGCACACACAGAGAAAATAGATAAATGTGAAAACAAAAAAACTTGTTTTAATTTCTAAGACAGCTGAGAGAAAGCCATATCTAATAAAAGCTATTAGAAATGAAAGTTGAGTCTTTCTATTTTAGTACGAAGAACACTGTGTACAGCTCAAGGCTAATAGCATTTGAGAAATCCCATTGAAATCGATTATTTTCTAGGAAAAGATAAATTAACAAAGTTCCCTCATGCTGACATAGAACACTTGACTCTCTGAAGAACCCAGAGAGGTATTCATAGAAAAATCCCAGCCATCTTGTTCCATGTGCCACAACTTAATTTTCCACGTGTTAAAGAATTACCTTTTTAAATCGCAGTTATTAAAAGAAGTAAAATCAAATGTGTATAAATGTTTAATTTGAGGCTTTAAAAATCTCTCATACATAGAAATCAGTTGCAGAGTCTGCAAAATAAAAAATCTACAGATCTGAATATACTGAGGCACAAACCACTTCAATGAGAAATTTTTAAATTGGAAAAGATGATTGTAATACCCAAGACAGGAAAAGTTATAACCTCAACATAATGAATAAAAAGTAGTCATTGACACTATTACAGTTTGAATGAGAATTGTCCCCACAGTCTGAAGATTTGGTTCCCAGTTGGTGGTGGTATTTGGGAAGGTTATCAAACCATCGGGAAGTGGAGCCTTGCTGGAGGAAGTATATCGCTGGGGGCAGACGCTGTGGGTTTACAGCCTCAGCTCACTTCCTGTTCTATCTTGCTGCCTTCTGTGTATGAATGCAAAGTCATCAACCAGCTTCCGGATGTTGTCATGCCTGCCTGGCCATTGTGGACTCTTCTGGCCCATAAGCCAAAACAACTTTCTGTCTTTCGTCAGGATACGCTATGGTTAACAGAAAATTAATACAAATTACAATGTACATGATCAAAATTAGGGGAAAAAGCCCAACATGGTGGGATGCACCTGTGTTCATAGCACCTGAGAGGCACAATCATGGAATACTGTCAGTTCAAGGCCAACCTGGCCTTCAGAGTGAGTCCCTACATAAGAAGATTCAAATGAAAATGAGATGCATCTGTTCTTTCTGAAGTAGTCTTTTAGATGAGAGTTCTCAGTTTCAACTAAAGAAAGGAAGAATCGATGCTGTCGCAGAAGAGAAACTCGAAAGTTAGCTTTTGTTATGTGTGCATTTGCCTATTTCTATGATACCCAGTACTGAACCTAGGGCCTTACAAATTCCTGTTCTACCACTAAGCCACATTCTCAGGCAGAATGTTGTGTGATTTTTGTTTAGTGCCTTCTGGAAGACAATTTGGCCATTTACATCAAGAACTTCAGAGTATACACTCTTTTTTTTTTTGACATTTATTTATTTATGGGGGGAAGGGCAGGTCAGAGAACAACTTGTTGGAGTCAGCTCTCCTTCCATCACATAGGTTCCAGGGATTAATGTCATCAACCTTAGTGGCAAGCAGCTTCACACACTTAGCCGTCTCACCGACTCCTCAAAGTGCGCATGCTCTTTAACCAGGTGTTTGTACTTGCAGGAATTTATCCTAATGAAATTAGGACATAGAACTCTCTAGATGACTGTTTGTTCCGGTACCTACTTCATAACTGTTGTTTATATGTAGAGTCTTCAATGTCAGGGGAAAATATCATTAAATCCCGAGGGCTTAAGGTCCAGTTCTTAAAGAAAGAGTATCTCAAGCTGGCCCTGTCTCCTAGCACATTAACTCACCTGCACTCCTGAGCCTCGCCTCACAGCTTCTAAGCCAATCTGAGAGTGGAATGGAAGCTGGGGATGTGCTGTGCAGACGTATTCTACCCATGAAGTGGAAATGAAGACTGAAATCCTATGCCAAAAAAAAAAAAAAATACCAGGTCGCCAAAAGCCTTGTTCAGATTCAATGCCATCTCCACCACAGTTTCAATTATATTCTTTATAGAAATAGCAAAGCAATCCTAAATATAGAAACACAAAGGAGCCTAGATTGCCAGAGCTATCCTAAGCCAGACATACATGCATTCACGTGCTCATGTATAGACACAATCAATCTATAAATGGGAATAATTTTTAAATTATTGTTAAGTCCCGAAAGTCAGGCTAACCTCCAGACCAATGATCTCAAGACTGTTTAATATTTTGAAACATGGTCTGATGTGTATCCCAAGCTGGTCTCAAAATCTGGATCCCCTGCCTTAGCCTCCAGCTGAGATGACAGATTCGAGCCATCATGCCCAGTGCACCCGTGCTTGCCCAGATTCCCTGGAGCAGAGAATGAGAGTCCTGCTATTAGGGACAAAGGTCTGCATGTTATGGACAGTGGAGTAAACGACAGATACCTGGACTGTGATGTTATTAACCAAGAGTTTCAGCCAGATCCACAAAGAAGCTCTTTATTGCCTGATGGCCTTGCTCTGCAAGCACACTGATGTCTCCAAACCTCCGCATTGTCATCTAAAAAGGAAATCTAAAAAGCAATTGTCAGTGTTCCACTAAATGCCTCCCAAGTTGATGGCATTAGAAGGAAGAAGGGGAGGCTTGAACTCATGACAATTCTTTTGCCTCAGCCTCTGATATAGCCTTGCCTCTGAACTGTAACACTATCTGAAATGACCTCATGAGACTCGGGAGATAAACAGCTTTACACGTCCTGTAGGTTTGAAGCTTACAAGATTCTCCAGCAGTAACTTCCAGGCTGAAGCCACTCTGGCCAGCTGAGTTGCACGGAGGAGAATGTCCCAACCTGTCCAGCTGTCTTCAAATCCTGCAGAGAACTTCGGAATTGTCATCTGTGTTGTGGTGGGCTTTTCAGTGACACAGCTGCTTTTGAGTCATCACTGTTCCTGCAAGTGACCCCTCATTCACACACCAATTAGTAACCCCAATAAAGTCATAGGCTCACCAAGTTAGACTTTGGTAGAATCAGACATCTGTTCCCTATTGAGGGTGAAGACACATTTGTGTCTTGTCTCTCCAGGTAAAATCTTGCTCAAAAATCCCTCCTCATGCTGGGATTATAGCAATGGTATCAATGACATGATGAGATTGCTGTAATTGTGGAACATGGTGGACCTCCCTGGCACATTTTCTTCTATGGCCTTGCTATGCAGGGGATGGAAATCATGGCTTTCCACACACTAGGCAAGCTTTCCAACACTGACCTACACTCCTTGCTTTAGACCCAGATATCAAGATGGTCTACTTTAAGTTATGTGCCCCTTGAAGAGAAACCATTAATTTACCATCTCAGAGGTGTTCCCTGGCTCCCTTCCCCTAGCCTGATGCTTTCCCCTCCTTTGCCCATGTTCACTGTCACACTAAAAACAAGTTAATATGACAAAAGTTAACAGCAAAGACTCTTGAGATACCCTATCTTGTGGCATAGCAGGAAGCATGTAGCATTTAGGAGAACCCAGGAAGTCCCTATAGAGGTGGAGAGCTGGTTCTGGAGAGGTGGCTCTGTGGTTTAGAGCACTTGTTGCCCTTGCAGAGGACACAGTTATGTTTCCTGGCCCTCCCATAGTGACTCACAGCCATCTGTAACTCCAGCACTGAGTAACCCAAAGGCTTCTTCTGGTTTCCATAAACACTGCACTCATTTGAACAAACATACACACATGCACATGCACACGCACACACACACACATGCCTCAGGCACAAAGGTCCCACCATTGACAGAAAGCAGTGTCCTCTTTCCCTCTGTTCCAGGCTATTTCTCCTCAGCTCAGACCTGATCCTGGCAGGAGGGAGCCCCTGTGATGGAGACCCAGATATTATGCTCATCTCTTTCACTTATTCCAGGATGCCACTGTTCTTCCAGAACTCTCTGTTAGAGAGTCATTCCATGTCTTCCAACTTACCTCCTAAGGACCCCATGAGGATTGTAGCTCAGTGGGAAAAAACACGAGCAATCCCATGGCTGATGAGGTCCCTATGCAAGCAGTCCCTATGCCTTAGGAACAGCAGGTGCATAGTCTCAGTCCAAGGACACTTGTTAATGCTCAGGCTAACAGTGGGTTTTCATGCACACATGTATTTCAGCCAAGCCCTCAATGGTTGGATGTTTGATATGCACACAGTGGCAGGGAAAGGAACCTTGGGGGAGACAGTCTTTCTGAAGTCTGAGATTCCAACCTCATGATAGTTTGTTACCTCCTCTAGAGTGACCCAGACTCACAAGAAGTTAATTACTCGCTTTTCAGGTCACAGCATCCTCCTGAAGACAGCCTGCACATTTCAAACTCCTCCTCAGCAGCATCTAACTTTAGAGATTACCAGTCACCCTACAGAAACATGGGGCAAGGACACCTGTCCCAATAGTGGCCTAAAATGAACTTCTGGGCCACTGAGTGGACACAGGGTTTGGTTGCTATGGGAGTCTGGGCAGCCTTAGGCACTGCCCAGCTCAGCCTATAGGAACACACACCCTGCTCTGAGCTATCAGTGGGATAGCAGCACAATGCTAAGCCCTGAAAACAGCCTCTTACTCCATCCATAGACTCATCCCAGGACCACCAGTGATCATGCCATCATTAAGTCTGCTCATGACACTCCATAGCCTTAACAATTTTTATCAGTCATGACCCTCCCTACCCAAGATCAATTCCAAACTTAAATGGACTAACAGGTCATGCATGGTGATGGAATACCTGCTGTCCCTCACCTCAAACCTCCTCTCTACCAACTCTGTCCCATCCCCACCTGACCTCCACTCAGCAATCCCAAACAGTCACATCCCTTGAGTTCTAGGTCTTTAAACAGACTGTACCCCAGGCAAGCAGTGCCCACCCTGGCTCTCCCTTCCCTTCACCCACTAGCCTCTGGCATTCACACTTTTTCATTCATCCTTAGCTCTCAAGGTCAATGTCCCTGTGCCAAGAAGCTTTTCCCAGTTCTAGATAAGGTCCGGTGTCTGTTCTGAGTGCCCATGGTGAGTTTTTCCTGTCAGATCTATGCTGTGCTGTCTCATTCATCTGTCTGCTCCATTAGATGGTAAAGTAACTGCATCATGCAACAGTCTATCCTGAACCCCTGCATGTGAAGAAGGAGAGATGAAAGGAGGACAGAGCAGGACAGGAGGAGGCCAGAAAGGACATCAGGACGGACAGAAGGAAATGAAGTGCAGGTCCTGCCCCTGCTCCCTTGCACTGCTCTGTCCATCTTCATTCTTGGATGCATCCTCCATCTGACCTTTAGCAAGGGTGATAGATGGGGCACTATCACCGCCAAAATGAAACAGAGAAACACTGTTTAAAAGTAAAGGCAAAGCATGGAGATTTATTCTTTAAAAATCAATGTCCGTGACTGAGAAATTTACCCATGGAAATTAAGAAAAAGATCCAACTTAAGATTTCCACTGTACTCTCTTCTGAGCCAAGGATTCCACCTGAGGAAGTATAGGGGTTAACAAACCCACCCCATGGATTGTTGGCAAACCATCTCAGGAATCAAATAATGGCACCCTTCTCTTTGTTTCAGGGTAACTGCAAAGGACACACACACACACACACACACAGGTCTCATGCCTATCTCTTCCACTACACTGAATTGTGTATGTTGCCAAGATCCAGCACACAGGCTGGTGCCTCATAGGGTACCAGGAACATTTCAACATTAATAAATGAATGATCACATCCTCTCCTTGAGCAAGATTCTTCACTCATGTGTGATGGTGAATTTTTATTTGGCTACTTGACTGGATTTGAATCACAGTCTGTTGAACATCTGCACTTCTGAGGGCCCCTTCTGCTGATGTACCAACACTGCCCTGAACAGAAGGCCCCAGGAGACTCTTAAAAGTTAACTGAGTCTTCAACTCTATCCCATTGGTCCACTATGTTCATAGCAGCCTTATTTATAATAGCCAGAGCTGGAAAGAACCAAGATGTCCATCAACAGAGGAATGGATACAGAAAATGTGGTACATTTACACAATGGAGTACTATTCAGCTATTAAAAAGAATGAATTTATGAAATTCCTAGGCAAATTATGGACCTGGAGGGCATCATCCTGAGTGAGGTAATCCAATCACAAAGGAACTCACACAATATGTACTCACTGATAAGTGGATATTAGCCCAGAAACTTAGAATACCCAAGATACAAGATACAATTTGAAAAATACATGAAACTCAAGAAGAACGAAGACCAAAATGTGGACACTTTGCCCCTTCTTAGAATTGGGAACAAAACACCCATGGAAGGAGTTACAGAGACAAAGTTTGGAGCTGAGAAGAAAGGATGGACCATCTAGAGCCTGCCATACCCGGGGATCCATCCCATAATCAGCCTCCAAATGCTGACACCACTGCATACACTAGCAAGATTTTGCTGAAAGGACCCTGATATAGCTGTCTCTTGTGAGGCTATGCTGGGGTCTAGCAAACACAGAAGTGGATGCTCACAGTCAGCTATTGGATGGATCACAGGGCCCCCAATGGAGGAGCTAGAAAAAGTACCCAAGGAGCTAAAGGGGTCTGCAACCCTATAGGTGGAACAACAATATGAACTAACCAGTACCCCCAGAGCTCGTGTCTCTAGCTGCATATGTATCAGAAGATGGCTTAGTCGGCCATCATTGGGAAGAGAGGCCCCTTGGTCTTGCAAACTTTATATGCCTCAGTACAGGGAACGCCAGGGCCAAGAAGTGGGAATGGGTGGGTAGGGGAGTGGGGGGGGGTATGGGGGACTTTTGGGATAGCATTGGAAATGTAAATGAAGAAAATACCTAATAAATAAATAAATTTTTTAAATTAAAAAAGAAGTTAACTGAGACCCAAGAGAAAGCAGAAGATGAGAAAATGACCTCTCCAACCCAAAAAAGAAGAGTGTCAGGGCCATACTGAAGAGAATGGACCTGTTAGGGTGGCTGTTGTCAAAGAGAGATACCACAGCAAGTGGTGTTGGGGTTCACACCCTAATGTGTGGGCAGGAATGGAAATTGCACAGTTGTTACAGATGATGGCATTAAGGTTCTCTTAAAAATAAAGATAGGACTATCATGGAATCCAGACACCCCACTTCTGGGTGTGTTTCTTAAGAAAATTAAATCTCAAAGCAATGTTTTCGTTACTGTGTTCACAGCAAGGCTGGTCACAGTAGTGTTGGTATGTGCTCGAGAATCATTCACTGTCACTGGGATAAAACACCCTGGTAAAAAGCAATTCAGGGGAGAAAGGACTTATTTTGGCTCACAGCTTCAGGTTACAGTCCATCATTATGGGGAAGTCATGGTGGCAGGAGACTGAGATGGCTGTCATATCACATCCACCGTTACAGAGGGAGTGAAAGCAGACATTCTCAATGCTCAGCTCGCTTGATCTACTCTTACATAATTCAGGGCCCCATGAAATGCCAGCCACATTTATGGAGGATCTTCCCACCCCGATTAACCCAATCATGGAACTCCCTCAGAGACACGCCTATGGGCCATCTAATGCAGATGATTCCTCATTGAGACTCTTGCCCCAGGGGAAATCAAAGTTGAATTGAGGTAACAACTATTAACATATGAATAGTTGTAATGCAATATTTGATGTAATATTGACACTCCTCCAATATGGAATCCTAAATGTTTGCCCACAAACAACTGGATCTGTAAACTTCAATCTAGAAGAATCTGATGGCTCATGCCTGTAATTCCGGCACTTGAGAAGCTGAGACAGGAGGATTGCCGTGAGTTCAAGGCCAGAATGAGCCATAGAGTGAGACCCTGTGTCAAAAAACAAAACAACAACAACAAAAACTCTAATAATGTATATAGAGGCAGAATGGAAGGAATAGTATGCAGTCCTAAGTAAAGAAAACTCCACTTATCACAACATGGATGAGCGTGGATGTCCTGTTGTGAAATAAGCAAGGCACAGGGTGACAAATATATGAGCAGAGGGTAGAAGTGTGGGTGTGGGGACCTGACAGGGTGCTGTGCAGGGAGAGGGTGGCAGAAGACTGGAAGCTCCAGTCATGAAAACAGGAATGAGTTCTGGATTCTAATGTAGTGTACTTAGCAGCCCTGCTCAGTGTCCTTGAGATTTTCTCAGAGGGGAGGCCATGAGTATTCTCACCATGGAAGAGGTCTCCTGATCAAGGAGATTGTGTACCAACTAGCCTGAGGGCTGCTGTCATCTCATGATGTGTATATAGATGTGTAAATGAACATACATACCCCAAATCTATACTACTTGTGGGTCAAAATCCAACAAAGCTAGAAAAGCCACATACATGGGTATACAGGTAAACTGTGTCCATTATAATGGTGAGGTGCTCTTATAGATGAAGTGTCCTGTGCATGTGGTTGGGGGATTGAGTGTGTGTATTTGAGTGTGTGTATGTGTGTGCACATGCACATTTCTTTGCATGAGTAATGTGGCTGTATATGTATACACACACAAATACACACACACACACACACACACACACACACACAATCAATGAGAACAAGACTGATGGGCACAAAAATAGTTCCCGGGAGCTACACAGCATAATCCGGATTTAGAAGAAAATAAATGATTTGATCTGTCACTGTAATGTCAGCAGGTCACTCCCAGGCTGCCAACTCTCACCCTGTCATTTCAGTCTGTGCATAAAGAGAAGCAGAGAAGCAAACCATGGGGCAGGAGCCTCTGGAGGAAGAGGGGTCAGCCAACAAAGCCTACTTGGCTCAAGGGTCTTACTGACGCCTATGTCTTAGATGGCTACAGCAGGAGAGCAGGCAGGTAGGACTGCCTTGAGATGTCTTGACTGTCCCTGCCCCTGCTTGAATAATGCTCCCCTCCCTGAGCAGTCCTGATCTACTCCACCCAACATGTTATTATGCCTGGCATTGTGCAACTGTAGTCTGTGTGCTCTTGTAATCAAACATTTTCCGGCCTAAAAGATTTTCATTCTTCTGTGTGGGATAATACTTTAAGCTTTCATTGGATAATTCCTTAGGGGACTTGAAGATCACTAAGTGGAAGCAGGGCCCTATGGGATGAGAATGTGGACTGTTGCGGTAAATCTCCAACCCAAATAAGCCCAGGCAATAAAAACACAACTCAATTAATATGAATACATGCTGTGCACCTAGATTGGACAGATCTACCGCTATACTACCATCTTCCCTATATAAGAGACCCTTTATAACTTGTGGTTTCTTCAGACCATGTGCTTCTACTCTACTTTCCTTCTTCCTCCTCCTCTCCCTCTCCCTCTCCCTCTCCCTCTCCCTCTCCCTCTCCCTCTCCCTCTCCCTCTCCCTCTCCCTCTCCCTCTCCCTCTCCCTCTCCCTCTCCCTCTCCCTCTCCCTCTCCCTCTCCCTCTCCCTCTCCCTCTCCCTCTCCCTCTCCCTCTCCTTCCCTCCCTCTCTTCCCCTCTTTTTCCACCCAATCACTGGCTCTAGCCTTTATTTATGAATTCAGATGGGAAGCAGGTTTACAGGAAATCACCTGAGTGCTGACTCATTCCTTGTTTGAAGACCCTCACAAGAGAACAGAATTAACATGAAATACAATTAGCCCCAGAGATATCTGCAACAGTGGCCAGAAACTGTTGGTTTATTAAAACTACATGAAGAGCCAGGATGATCCTGGATGGTGCTGGTGAGGAAAGTGCTAGAAGTGGAAGATTTAAGAGAGGTGCTGGGGCTGGGGGCATAGCTCAGTGGAAAAGTTGCATGCTTTCTATCCACAAGGTCCTAGGTTCAATACCCAGCACTAACACAAGAAAAGATACAGTGATGTCATAGAATCTCACAGACACAGAAGCCATGAGTCAGCCAGAATGGTTCTACTCCTACCGATGCCCTGTAGTGCCTGGACATTGCACTCAGAAGACCCAAGGCTCCTTCACATGACCTGTGAAGCCTTACACCATACCCCATACCAGCCCCTGGCTCATGGCCCATCACTAGCTAAGTGTTAACCACTCTGGCTCCAGGCTAACCTCTGCCCAAAGCCTTCTACCTATGCCTTTCAGTCTGCCTTGACTACTCTCTTCCATTTTCAGCTGTGTCACCTGGCTGTCTCCCATTCACATTGTACACCTACTCCAGTGTGACTTTCATAACTTTCTTTTTTTCCCACATTTTTAATTAGATATTTTCTTCATTTATATTTCAAATGCTATCCCAAAAGTCCCCTTTACCCTCCACCACTGTGCTCCCTACTCACTCACTCCCACTTCTTGGCCATGGTGTTCCCCTGTACTGGGGCATATAAAGTTTGCTAGACCAAGGGGCCTCTCTTCCCAATGATGGCCGACTAGGCCATCTTCTGCTACATATGCAGCTAGAGACACGAGCTCTGGGGGTGCTGATTAGTTCATATTGTTGTTCCACCTATAGGGTTGCAGACCCCTATAGCTCTTGGGTACTTTTTCTAGCTCCTATATTAGGGGCCCTATGTTTCATCCTATAGATAACTGTGAACATCCACTTCTGTATTTGCCAGGCACTGGCATAGTCTCACAAGAGACACTTATATCAGGGTCCCTTCAGCAAAATCTTGCTAGCGTATGCAATAGTGTCTGCATTTGGTGGCTGATTATGGGATGGACCCCCAGGTGGGGCAGTCTCTGGATGGTCCATCCTTTTGTCTTAGCTCCAAACATTGTCTCTGTAACTCCTTCCATGGATATTTTATTCCATATTCTAGGGAGGAATGAAGTATCCACGCATTGGTCTTCCTTCTTGATTTTCTTGTGTTTTGGAAGTTGTATCTAGGATATTCTAGGTTTCTGGGCTAATATCCACTTAGCAGTGAGTGCATATCAAGTGACTTCTTTTGTGATTGAGTTACCTCACTCAGGATGATATCCTCCAGATACATCCATTTGCCCAAGAATTTCATAAATTCATTGTTTTTAATAGCTGATTAGTACTCCATTGTGTAAATACACCACATTTTCTGTATCCATTCCTCTGTTGAGGGACATCTGGGTTCTTTCCAGCTTCTGGCTATTATAAATAGAGCTGCTATGAACATAGAGGAGCATGTGTCCTTATTACCAGTTGGAACTTCTTCTGGGTATATGCCCAGGAGAGGTATTGCTGGATCTAGCAGTAGTACTATGTCCAGTTTTCAGAGGAACCTCCAGACTGATTTCTACAGTGGTTGTACCGGCTTGCAATCCTACCAGCAATGGAGGATTGTTCCTCTTTCTCCACATCCTCACCAGCATCTGCTGTCACCTGAATTTTTGATCCTAGCCATTCTGACTGGTGTGAGGTGGAATCTCAGGGTTGTTTTGATTTGCATTTCCCTAATGATTAAGGATGCTGAACATTTTTTCAAGTGCTTCTCAACCCTTTGGTATTCCTCAGTTGAGAATTCTTTGTTTTGCTCTGTAGCTCATTTTTTTAATGGGGTTATTTGAATTTCTGGAGTTCAGCTTCTTGAGCTCTTTGTATATATTGGATATTAGTCCCCTATCTGATTTAGGATTGGTAAAAATCCTTTCCCAATCTGTTGGTGGCCTTTTTGTCTTATTGACAGTATCTTTTCCCCTACAGAAGCTTTGCAATTTTATGAGGTCCCATCTGTCGATTCTTGATCTTGCAGCACAGGCCATTGCTGTTCTGTTTAGGAATTTTTCCCCTGTGCCCATATCTTCGAGTATTTTCCCCACTTTCTCCTCTATAAATTCCAGTGCCTCTGGTTTTACGTGGAATTCTTTGATCCACTTAGACTTGAGCTTTGTACAAGAGATAAGAATGGATCAGTTTGCATTCTTCTACATGATAACTGCCTGTTGTACCAGCACCATTTGTTGAAAATGCTGTCCTTTTTCCCCTGGATGGTTTTAGCTCCCTTGTCAAAGATCAAGTGACCATTGGTGTGTGGGTTCGTTTCTGGGTCTTCAGTTCTATTCCATTGATCTATTTGTCTGTCGTGCTGTACCAGTACTGTACAGTTTTTATCACAATTGCTTGGTAGTACAGCTTTAGGTCGGGCATGGTGATTCCCCTAGAGGTTCTTTTATTGTTGAGAATAGTTTTTGCTATCCTAGGTTTTTTGTTATTCCAGATGAATTTGAAAATTGCCCTTTCTAACTCAGTGAAGAATTGAGTTGGAATTTTGTTGGGGATTGCATTAAATCTGTAAATTGCTTTCAGCTGGATAGCAATTTTTACTATATTAATCCTGCCAATCCATGAGCATGGGGGATCTTTCCATCTTCTGAGATCTTCTTCAATTTCTTTCTTCAGAGACTTGAATTTCTTGTCATACAGATCTTTCACTTCCTTAGTTAGAGTCACACCAAGTATTTTATATTATTTGTGACTATTGTGAAGGGTGTTGTTTCCCTAATTTCTTTCTCAGCCTGTTTATCCTTTGTGTAGAGAAAGGTCACTGATTTGTTTGAGTTAATTTTATATCCAGCTACTTCATTGAAGCAGTTTATCAGGTTTAGGAGTTCTCTGGTGGAATTTTTAGGGTCACTTATATATACTATCATATCATCTACAAATAGTGATATTTTGACTTCTTCCTTTCCAATTTGTATCCCCTTGATCTCCTTTTGTTGTCTAATTGCTCTGGCTAGGACTTCAAGTACTATATTGAATAGGTAGGGAGAAAGTGGGCAGCTTTGTCTAGTCCCTGATTTTAGTGGGATTGCTTCGAGTTTCTCTCCATTTACTTTGATGTTGGCTACTGGTTTGCTGTGATTGCTTTTATCATGTTTAGGTATGGGCCTTGAATTCCTGATCTTTCCATGACTTTTATCATGAAGGGGTGTTGGATTTTTGTCAAATGCTTTTTCAGCATCTGAGATAATCATGTGGTTTTTGTCTTTGAGTTTGTTTATATAATGGATTATGTTGATGGGTTTCCATATATTACTCTCTTAACTTTCATGATTCCAAACTTACACAGCCTGAGCACTGGCTCACCGTTGCTGCTCACAGTTCCTTGATGCTAACAGTGTGCAGATAGGTTAGATCTAAGAGCCTGCCATTTGTTTATTAGCTACTAATAACCCTCAGTGATGCAACAAACTCCCCTCACCCCCAACCAATGCAACCAGAATAGTCTAACGGCTTGCTGGATGTTGCCTTTGGTGATAAAGCAGAAGTACAGTTCCCCTCATCTCCAGGTCTCTCTGCCATTCCATTCCAACACCCACCACAATACCCAACACACAAACAACATTTAATAGCATTTTTAACTGGGGAAATCAGAATAAACCGAGGCTAGAGATCTTAGTTGAGAAGATCTGGAAATTACAGCATGAAGGAGGCATGTGTGAGGGGAGGAGCCACCAATCAGGCAGGGAATCATGGGAAGAAACTGTGCCCAATGGGGAAAAGGGAGACTATGGCTAAATGTGCCCACCCCTCTGCACCTCCTGTCCTCTGGTAGGAAAGCCTCCGAGCAGTCAGAGCGACCACTTCATAGGATCCAGAAAGAAAGAACCAAGTTCTGAATGAAATCTAGATTAAGCCATTTCTGAACATCACTCCAAAGTCCGGAGAACATTGGTATTTGTTTCTCCCATCCTCACAGTCATGTCTCAGCTCTGCTCCAAAGGAAAGACCACAACAGAACTCGTAGCTTTGCTGAAAACCGACATACACACACACACATGCACACACACATGCACACACACATATAATACATATACCATAAACAATCATGGGAAACAAACTGCTCCATTTAATCTGCTTAAGTGTAAACCTTCAGTGACTCCATATCTTCTCCCAACAGTTCTTGTCCATATCAGTAAAGACAAAGGTGTCCTTGATCCACTGATAGCAAGAACAAGCTTTGGACAAGCCTGAGTGACACAGAAGTACAATGAAGCCAGGAGCTAGAGGAACTAAGGACTCAGCAGAGTCAGGCAGGGACACCGGCTGAGGAACATGACAAGAACCATGACAGACGCTCCACTAACACTCACCACCAGTCTGTCATGAGCTCATTCCTCTGTCCTCCAAACCATCCTGAAACACAGCTTCCTGCCCTAAGAATGCAGCCAGTTCCACCTGTCTTGCCTACATAACTAGACAGTCTGGAAGTTTAATAAAAGACCAATGGCACATACACAGCAATATTATTCCTCCCCTAACAATGAATATGAATGTGTGGTGGTCACGCCATGCTAGTAGTCCTGTTCCTTGTGGCAACCCAGAGGGATTTCTATCATATTCCCTGGATGGGCATGAGAACCGAGGCACAGAAAGATAATATCGCTGTAGGGTTATGAGTGGAGGTGACCTTTATCCAGTCTTTTATCTCCGGTAAGCCTACAGTCTTCCATAGCCCCAACTATTCAAGTTAATGAAATCTGCTTTCCCTACACAAAGGCAACCACAGAAGAGGCCCCATTACACAATTAAATATTAGCTGTCTTCCTCCTCTTTCTCCTTTGGTTCCCTCTCTCCTTTTCCTCTACACTTTATGAAAACCAAAGACAAAACTACCAGGCAGGTATGAAGCCAAGACAGGAAGCACTCCTGATGCCATGCAGCATAGCTCAGTTGGGAGTGTCCTGCTTACTGTGTGGTGTGTGGCAGCATGCCTGGTCCCTACCAATGCCAGTAGCAGGCCCACCCATCCCCTCAGCAGTGACACCCTGAAATGTCTTCAGATATCATTTCATTTCCCCCTGAGAACACCAAAAACACCAGTGTGAAGAAACAGTTTGTCTAAATCTTCCCCTGTGGTCCACAGCAACCCATCTTTTCACCTTGACTCCTCACATCTCCCAAGCCCCACCTCGTGCTGCACGTGTATCCAGCACATGTATCTCTGCTTTCTGAAATAGCCCAGAATGCTCTGCTTCAAGGTTTTCAGTGTTAATTCCTGTAGGAAATTTGTGAAGCTGGGGAGACAAGAAATAAGACAGGAATGGGGAAATAAACATTATAGATGATGCTCTCAACCCCACAGGGCTGCAGGGCTCAGCACGTGCCCAGCATGGGAATGTGCTCAAAGAAATAAAACTCTCCGAGAAATAAAGCACTGGGGTTGCAGCTCAGAGACAGAGCACTTCCACGGAGCATGCAAGGCCCTGGGGTTCATCTCCAGCACTGGCAAACAAGCACTTTCAACAGTAATATAAGCTATTTCTGTACCTACGAGGTGGGAGCTATTTAGTTATTGCCTCGTATATATATAATACACTGTGACTCCTCTAACCCTTGTGCAGAAAGAAAATTATCATCACGCAGGCAACATGTAGGTCTAGGCTTTGCTGAAGTTGAACATCTGTTCAGCTCAAGCTAGGCAGTGGGAGACAAGGGACCATCCACTGAAGTCATTGAACATGACAAGCAAGCAGCTGAGACAGTGAGAGGAGACATAGTCTATCAGCTTTCAGGTGTTCTTAAACAGCCTGGGACCCAGGACTTCCAGGACTAAATTCTTAGCTCTAAACCCCCAGGCCAGTGAGAGTCCCTCTGGCTCTAAAATCCTATCATGATTCTCCCTTGTTGCTTCCCCTAAATGTTTGTCTGGCCTAGATGAGAAGGAGTTGGCACTGAATCAAGAAATAAGAAAGGGTTGCTTGAAAACACAAGGAAGACGAACTCACAAGCAGGACTCGCCCTATCATCAGACCCCATCTTCTCACCCAGGACCAAATGAATATCATTCAGATTGGTGACTGAAGTGAGTGGAGGAAGAAACAGTCAGGAACTTCTGCTTTAGCAAGCAGAAAGCGTTCATCAGTTCGAGGAGAGGAGCTAAGTTAATAAGGAAGAAACAATGACAATGTTCCTATTGACCACATGCTTTGAGATTACATCATCAGAGGATGTGCTGAAGCCAACGGGTTCATAGCGGAGAACAAAGTACAGACCATCACTAACATATAAAGTGGCCAGCCATCTCAAAGCCATTGGCCCTAGTTTTATAAAAAATACTTTCACATCAACAATTTTTAAAATGCAATTTTGACCAGCAACTCTAATATCTGCACCAGGCAAGCTCATTTTCTGAAATCTGTAACAATCCTGAAAGTTTGGGTTGTCATTTGTTTCCAGGTTAGGAAACTGAGACCCAGGGGAGTTTAGTGGCCTACCCAAGGTGTCACAAGTACCTTGACACTCCCCTGTAAGAGCCAGGGGTACATACATCTAAGCTCAGCTATGAGGCTCTAAGTTCACATTTTCTCCCACCACAACACAACATCCACCAAGCCCAAGGCACTCTTGGGTTGGCTTCATGGGCAGTTGAGTTCCCTCCACTTCTCTGCTTCCGTGACTGATTATCACAGGTGGCCTAGAGTCTTGGCACAGGAGAGACAAGGATCACTCAATACCTGCCCATCCATGTTCTTTACAGCACTATTCATAGCCAACAATATAGAGAACCAGCCCAGATGACCATCAACAGATGAGAGGATAAAGAAAAGGTGGCATAGCGTATATACACAGTAGAGTCTTGCTCAGCCAAGAAGGAGAGTTAGATTAGACTATTTGCAGGAAACTGGATAGAACTTGATATCATGGTAAGCAAAATTAACCAGAAAGACAAACACTGCACGCTTTCTCTTATATAAAGTCTAGATTTCAGTATATATGAGCTATGTAGATACAGATAGACAAACAGACAAATAGGTGATAGATAGGTATGTTATATAGAGATATAGATATAATACAATACAATGGCACATATAAATCTATATAATTATATGCAAAAAGTATGTGCTGGAAAGATGGCTCAGCAGCTAAGAACACTTACTTCTCTTACATAAGACCCATATTTGGTTCTCAGTACCTATGTCATAAAGCTCATAACTGCATGTAACTTCTGCTTCGGGGAATCTGATGCCTTTTTCTGGACTCTATCTTCTGTGTGTGTGTGTGTGTGTGTGTGTGTGTGTGTGTGTGTGTGTGTGTGTTTACACACACAATTTTTTCTAATCTTAAAAAGAAAATATAAAATCCAAAAAGCAGAAGAAGCTAGACTGGAATCTCAGTATGCATCACCAGACCTCCTGCCTCCTAGCCTGTGGCTTGTTGCACTCCACTGCTTGGTGTGCATGGCCATTAGGGGGTGCATTTTATAAAAGGTGGCAGTCACAGGCCATAGGCCATGCAAATTCAATGTTCCTGCTAAGCCACCCATCTGAGGGTGAAATAAGTGTTTTAAAGTGAATGAGAAACAAGAGAGAATAATGGAGAGAGGAGAAAAACAGAGTACGGCACATTAACCTCAAACACCGAATCGAGATTTAGCTGTGTGGATGAGTAGGGCTGTGTGGGCATATGGGGGTGTCCTGTGGGTGGGGAGGAGGGGTGGGAGATGAGTGGAAGGGCATGGCATGAAAGCATAAAGAAGACTATATGAGGTAAGGAAGAAGTCTTGGGGAGAAAGCAGCAGGAAACAGGCATGAATACTGTATAATGGCATACCTGTATGATGTCATAATGAGACCCATAATTTTGTAGGCTGAGTAGAATCATCATTTGTACACTAACTAAAATCCATGAAAATCGGAGCGTGCAAGAGCCACAGATCATCAGGGGAGGCAACAGGACGGTCAGATGAAAACTAGACATCTCTCTGCTCTTCTCTTATGACAAAAGTGTCCAAGATGGGAGCATAGGGAGATGGTGATTTTTAAGATGGGTGGCTTAGCAAGAACATTGAATTCACCTGGCCTATGACTGTCCAGTTTTATAAAGTGTACCATCTAATGACTGTGCAGACCATGCAGTAAAGTGCAATGATCCACAGGCTAGGAGGCAGGGAGTTTGGTGACCCATAGTGAGACTCCAGCCAGCTGCTACTCTCTGGACTCAGTGCCTGAACCCCAGCTTCTGTCTCTGGACCACTCCCTGAATCCCAGCTGATTCTCTCTGGACCTACTGCCTAAACCCAGCTGCTGCTCTCTGGACTCAGTGCTTAAGGCCTTGAGTCTGACTTTGTTCATCTTTCTATTGAGATGGGATGAACCACCTAGATCATGATTTGGCAATGAGACCAGCACAGCCCCTCACACTTGAAAAGATGGAATTGTGAGAACCTTAGAGAGCATCTAACAAAGCAAGTTACTAGTAGTGTCATCCTGCTCTCCTCTAAGCTCCAGAAAACAGCAGTAGTTATCAAAGGCCCCATTGCACAAATAAAGAAACTGAGGCCTAAAGAAATGACACAGTGGAGAATCTCAAAACAGGGTTAGGGCAAAGGCTAGTCCAGAATGCAAGACTCAGAACACCTTGTTTCTACCACCACCTTCTTATGTTTTCTATATATACTCAAATTCTGAATAAGAAACTCTCAAACCATGTTGCACAGAGCCCTGGCATTTGGACAAACTGGCATACAATCATCAGATTGCCAAGTTTCTTCAACGAGCTGCACAATGATCATTTTCCACAGTCCCAACTATCACCTCTTTCCCCCCATTAGAAAGGCACTATGGACTGGAGGATGGAAGAGCAATGCCTTATGCCTGCCCTCCCTCCCTTCAGAGCTCTTTATTTTATGTCCTAATAGAGAACATCAAATAGAAGCTACCAAAGCTCTACACTCTGATAGCCTGGCACAGTGCCTAAGAGACCCCCCTGGCTATCAGATAGAACCCCTGCCAAGATCAGTCCCAGTTCTTCAGAATCCACGGTAGGTCTACAGTCCTCCCTCCCATGCATTCCATCTACAGCCACAGTAGCTCCTCTTCCCAGAAGCTGCTCTGGGGTCATATCAAGTCACAGCCAAGAACAATCCCAGCCTCTGCTTTGGGATGACCCAGTCCAACCAACTCATTTCTGCAGCTTTTACCAGTCCATGGTCTTGTCTGCTTTGACCCCCAAAATTCCAACTGTACCTAATGCTACTAAGATAAAGACTATGTAAAAATGCCCTATCCCCCATCAAAGAACTCAGAAACTCCCTCCTGCCTAAAGGTCTCACTCAGTCCTGAAAGCACACCTGGGATCTGAGAGCCTATGTTCCTTTGGAAGTAGAGATACCTTGGAGATCCATTCTTGGTGCCTGCCCTACCAGTGCTCAGATCCTGCTACCAAGCCCGGGAATCAGTGGAATGATCCCACACCCAGAAAACCCTACATAGACCAGAAAAGGAATTTTTTTTCCTTTCTCCAAGAACTCACAGAAAATACTTTGGCACTATCACAGCCACACCTTCATTGGGACCCAGGTACATTCAGCACAACTGCCACTGAAGCACCTCCTTAGAGAATTTTTGCAGTGAGATCCAGGTCAGAGACACAGCTCAGCCCAGCTTGCTTTCCCTTTCCTGGTAGCTTAGGCTGGCACTGTGGCTTGCCTGGTGGAGTACTTGCCTGGCATGCACAAAGCCTGGGTTCCATCTGTAACACCAAATACACAGTTTGTGGTAATGCAAGCCTGGACTCCCAGCATTCAAGAGGGAGAGGCAGAAAGATGGATAGGTGTCAGTCATTCTCTGCTATGGAATGAGTCTAAGGTCAACCTGAGCTACATACAACCCTGTCTCAAAACAAACAGAAACCTAACATCTTAGGGGTATGACTGGGGAAAAAAAGGTAGAATATGCATAGGTGCAAGTAGAGAACTAGCCTTATAGAGCCACAGTCCTGGGTAGTACAAGGCCTGTAACCCCTCCAGGCAGCACAGCTCGCACCCTCATCTCCAGGTGAGCATCACCAGAGCCCCGGGGATCCTGACATATTGTTGAGCCAACGCCAGAGAAGCTTGAGTACATGAAGATAAATCTGTCTGAAATCAACACCAGTCAAGAGAAGTTTGAGTCTGTGTGAGCAGAGAAATGAAGCTTTTCCAACCAACGCCAGTCCCAGCTCCAGCTCACTCTCACTGACTCACAGATGAATAACAACCATAGAAGGAAGGTATGGATACCGCCTTTGCTTCTATCACAAAATCAGAAAGGTAGGAGAGTGGGAAGAGATAGAAGGTCCACACTTGCCCGCAGAACGGCCCCAGCAGATACGATGCATTCTTTTTCTTACCTTTATTTTTTTAGGTTACTTTTTTATTTTTATTTATGTGTTTGTGTCTACATGTTAGTATATGCACATGTCTGCGATGACTGCTGAGGCCAAAAGAGGGCATCAGATCCCATGTGGCTGGAGTTGCACCTGGCTGTGTGCTGTCTGGCAGGAATGCTGAGAACTGAACTCTGCCCTCTGCAAGAGCAAACAGTGCTCTGAGCATTGAACCATCTCTCAGTCCACTTCTTTTACATTTGAAGGCTTTCACTTTACATTTTCTAAGTGGCTCCTAGTGCTTATATTCGTCTCTTGTTTTCTTCCTATCAGAGTTTTTTTTTTTCTTTTCATTATTCATTTTCCCTCTCTGTATGGTCTCCAGTGACCGCCAATCCTTGTCTCCCCCACCCCCTCTCACTGTTCAGTATTCTAACTTATTTCCCATCATTCTTCACTCTTAAATTTTTATTTTACTCTTAAAAGGTTTTTTCTTTCCGTTACTTTTCTTGTGACCAATCTTGTACTAATGTTATTAGGCCTGTGCCTATGACGGTTTAGTATCTCTTTTTACTTATTTTCTGTGCCCACCTTGTTATGTGACACGGTTACTGGCATGTGTTTTCTCCTTTCTACACAAAACCTGAGTGTGTGGTGTAGATAGGTTGTCTGCTGTTGAACGACACTCAGCCCAGCTTAGGCTCAGCCTACCTTTCTCAATATTCAACTCACTCCTGGTCAAACAGCAATGAACACTTTAACTCAAATAACAGAGAAGATAAAAATGCCCATCTGGCAATCAGCGGTTAAGAGCATCAACTATTCTTCCAAAGGTCTTGAGTTCAATTCCTAGCAACCACATGGTGGCTCACAACCATCTGTAACGGGATCTGATGACCTCTTCTAGTGTATCTGAAGAGAGCAATGGTGTACTCATATACATAAAATAAAGAAAGAAATCTTTAAAAAAGAAATGAAATAAAGAAAGAAAAAGAAAAGAAAATTGAATCCAAACACAGTAGTCATGCTCATGTAACAGACTTCAAGTCAAAATAAATGAGAATAGAGAATGATTATCACTACACTCAAAAAAATGCAAAAAAAAAAAAAAAGTCATTCTGCACATATGTAAAATACAAATGTTACGGACATAAAGGGGCAGTTTGGCCCAAGATAACAATGGCCAGACATGATTACACTATGCCAGCTCAACACATAGTAAATTATGTGAGGAAACAGAATCAATAAAAAAACATCAAATTAAACTGCATTATAGATCAAATGTGCTTAATGGGGATAAATTGAATATTTTATCCAACTGAGTGCTCTTTTCAACAGTACATAAAGTAGATCACATTCATAACACAAGTCAAATTTTAATATATAGGAAAAATCAGACAATATTTTGGCATTTCTTCAGACCATAACAGGTTAAAACTAGAAATTCACAGTAATAGAAACTACACAATTACATAGATATTGAACAATACAATATTAAATAATCCCTAGGCAATTAAATAAATCAAAGTTAAATTTTCTAGGATCAAATGAAAACAGAATGTGTGAGATACATCAAGAATAATTATAGGAGAATTTTTATAGCTAAGTGCCTACATCTTATTAAAAAAAAAAAACAGGGATCTCAAGTAAATAAACTAATGATACCTTCTAAGGCTTTCAAAAAATAAGATTAAGCTTAATTCAAACCCACAAAAAAAGAAAGAAATTATAGATACCAGGACTGGAAGTACAGAATTAGGGCATAAAAGGATACTACAAAGGATCAGTGAAACAAAGATTTGGACCTTTGGGAAAAAAATGAATGATAGTGACAATCCCTTATTCAAACTGACCAAAAGAGAGAAGAATCAAATAGTTAGACTTGAAAGGAGGATAGTACAGCAGATATCATTGAAAAACTGAAAGGGGATATTGCAACAGAATATACCACTGAAATACAGAAAATCATCAGTCAATGTTTTGAAACTTTATCCGTCAACAAATTTGAATTTTTTCCCCAGAAGAAATGAGTAAACTTCAAATGTACATGACCCACCAAAACTAGACCAAGAAGGATGGAAAACAGCCTTAAAGTATCCATAATAAGCAATGAGATTGGCTCATCAATTACACATCTCCCAACAAAGATCACAGAGGAGGGCATTATGTAAGCGCCAGAAGTGAGAAGAGTGTTGTGAAATGCTCTCCTGAAGACATAAGTGACTAACGTCCCCGTGAGCTCACAGCAGTCCTGCACAAGATCAAGCCAGTCAGCATTCCAGCAAGAATGGAGAGACCTGACCCTCCTGTTACTATAGTGCTATAGAATAACTGGAAATCAGATCTTGTGGTCCTTCCAACACTGCTCCTTTTATTCAAGGTTGTTTTGTCTACTTGAGGACTTTATGTTTTCCTGAGAATTTTAGAGTTATATTTTCTGTTTCTGTCAAGAATGTCATAAGTAATTTTAATGGGGGCTGAACTGAGTCTGGATCGTTTTCAGTAATGTGGCCAGTGAGCCATATTAATTCTGCCAATCCACAAACATGGAGGGTTCCTCCATCTTTAGTGTTGTCTTCAGTTTCTCTGCTCAGTGTTCTATAGCTTGCACTGTAAATGCTTTCCCCTTTTTGATGTATGAGTATTTCTGGGTATTTTCTTCTTTGTGCGCTATTGTAAATGACTTTTTTTTTTGGTTTTTCGAGACAGGGTTTCTCTGTATAGCCCTGGCTGTCCTGGAACTCACTTTGCAGACCAGGCTGGCCTCGAACTCAGAAATCCACCTGCCTCTGCCTCCCGAGTGCTGGGATTAAAGGCGTGCGCCACCACGCCTGGCCCTGTAAATGGCTTTATTTGTTCCAGTACCTTTCTAAGTGGGCTCATTGCTGAGGCATGTTGATGTACCTTGCTGAATTCTCAGATCTAAGTCCTTTGGTGGCTCTAGAAAAAAGTGACAGAGGAACTAGAGAAAGAATCCAAGGAGCTGAAGGAGTTTGCAGCCCCCTAGGAGGAACAACAATATGAACTAACCAGTACCCCTAGAGCTCCCAGGGACTAAACCACCAACCAAAGAGTACACATGGCGGGACCCATGGCTCCAGCCACATATGTAGCCGAGGATGGGCCTTGTCTTGTCATCAATGAGAGGAGAGGCCCTTGGTCCTGTGAAGGCTCTATGCCCCAGTGTAGGGGAATGCCAGGGCCAGGAAGCAGGACTGGGTGGGTTGGGGAGCAGGGGGAGGGGGAGGGGATAGGGGGTTTTGGAGAGGAAACCAGGAAAGGGGATAACACTTGAAATGTAAATAAAGAAAATATCTAATAACAAAAGGAAGAAAAAGAAAAAAGTGACATGAAAGTAGAAAGGGGATAGTTGAGGTGAGAAAAGAGGTTAGGGGTGGTGAGAAAAATGAGTTAATGTGGACAGATATAATCAAAGAACATTACAGTAATAAAATGAAATCCAATGTCACATGCTATAAGTATATAATAGCAAAATTATAAAAACTGGGGCTGGAGAGACAGCTCAGCAGCTAAGAGCACTGGCTGCTCTTTCAGAGAACCCAAGTTCAATTCTCCAGTACCCATATGGTGGCTCCTAACTGTGTGTAACCCCAGCTCCAGGGGTTCCAGTGAACTCTTTTGACCATCTCAGACACTATACACAAAGAGCACACACATTTATACAGGCAAAAACACTCAATGCAAAAAAAAGTTTTTAAGTATATTTAATTTTAATCTATGCTAGAAAAATAAAAATAGGAAATTAACCAAAACACTTGAAATAAGTTTTTAAGTATTTAAAAGGTAAAATGCCATAGGATTTGCATAAGTCATTTGTATCCTCCCATATACTTAAATAGGCTCTAGGTGACTTATAATACCTGATGGAATACAAATGCCTCCTAAATAGCTGATACACTGTTGGAAATAGTTACAAGAAAATACATTTCCAATTCAGACAGTGTTTTTTCTGGAAATTTTCTATGTGGAATTCAGAAAGCCCCAACTCCCATCACTCGACATTGAGATTAGATCTTCTGGAGGTGGGAGATGAGATGCTGCCAGAATTCTCAATCTCTGTCCTTTGAAAGTGACTCCTTGGGGTGTATAGGTCTATGTCTGAATGAGAATACTCAAATTCAGAATTGCTGAGTGTTAGCGTGTGGAGACCCTCAACCAACAACTAAGTCAAGTGGTTTCCAAATGATTCTACAAGAGCCAGCGAGTTGGCTAATCAGGTAAAGGTGTCTGCTGCCAAGCCTGATGACTTGAGTTCAATTCTGAATATCTACATGGTGGAAGGAGAGAACCTGACCCCCATGTGCACAACACACCTGTGCCCTCATACACAAAATAATACTGATGCAGTTCAACAGTCCTTAATGCTTTTACAGAGGTCTAAGGTTGTATTTAATATAGGAAGCAGGAGTCCCCAAGTTTGGTTAGAGACACAAGCAGGGATGCTAAGTGAGCCAAACCGGCACCCCTGTTTCCACATGATCACCCACCCCTCATATAATTAATATAAATATTGAGGTTACAAAGAGTCTGAACCTACCATCTGAAATTTGAGGTCTCCTTCAAGCCCCACTTTCTGCTCAAGAAAAAAATAAGGCTTTGGAGGAATGTTCTCAGGGTCCTGACAGAACCAGTTTAGGATACACATGTGTGTACACATGCACGAGCACACATACACACACACACACACACACAGCCTGCCTTTATACATGTGGAGAGAGAGAGAGACAGAGAGACAGAGAGAGACTGACTCTAACCCTGGCTGTCCTGGGACTCTATGTAGGCAGCTGTATCAGGCTCCTGCCAGCAAGCACTTGTTGGCATCCACAATAGTGTCTGGGTTTGGTGATTGTATATGGGATGGATCCCCAGGTGGGGCAGCTTTCCCTGAGAGTTGTTTAAAATACTCACTCTGGGTTTCCACCCCACATGACCTAAAATCTGTCACTGGGATCTCTTGAGTTTCTGTCTAACAAGCTGGCATAAAAGTTTAGACAGGTGACTCTATAGAGTCTGGGGAAACTGAGGCCCTCACAAACCCTTCCTGTAAAGCTTTCCCATCCCACTGGCTCTGCCAAGCTAACCCAGTGTTCTGGGAAGTGGGAACAGAATAGTATATGCTGAGCAAAATCCTCTTATCGAACTGGAGCCCCCACAAAACATTGTAATTAGACAGCACAGAGAATTACCACAAATGGAGCAGAGGCTACAGTATGAAGCTCTGGGTCTGCAGACTATGTGGGAGAGCAGGACCAGCAAGAAACAGATCGAATCCCAAGTGAGGGCAGTGGGAAGAAAGCTCAGGTCCATGAACAACCCCAGCTCACTTCTGCTTCTCTCCCCGATACTCTTCCCAGTCTGCCATCCCATCCAGCAAGGACAGAGAGCAATGCGAACTTCATCTCTTGCCCCATTAAGTGGCAACGGCTTGAAAGACACTTTCTCCTTGAACTGGCTTAGCAACTTGATTTAAAAATGAAAAGCTTCCTGATATTTTTCTGCAGACCTCTTGAATCAGAATTCACAGGAGTGGAACCCTGGAATCTATATTTTTATAAAGATCTCCATTGATTTTCATGCTGTCAGTACCACTCCAAACTGTTATAACAACTAAATTTGGGAGCCTCCACACGTGTCCAGATTGAAGGGTCCTGGTTCTATTTTAAAACATTGAGGGAGGAAGAATAGGGGGTGAAGAAAAGGGTGGAGAGCCTATTTTTTCTTTAAAAGAGGAGGCCTAAAAGGAGCAGAATTAGACAATTGGGCTGGGATGATAGATGGCTCAGTAGACAATGTCATGCAGACCTGAAGACCTAAGTTCAGATTCTCCAGAACCTATGTAAAGCCAGGCATGATAGCATAGAGAATCCCTCAAAGCTCAAGGGCCAGCTAGCCTGGTTCGCACAGCAGAAAAACAACTGAATCCCTGTCTCCAAACAAGGCAGAAGGTGAGGACCAACACCTGAAGGTTTCCTCTGACCTTCAGATGGGAACTGCAACATGTATCACACACACACATATACACATGCACACATGCATGTGCACTCACACAGAGAAAGGGAGGGGACAGAATGATTTGAAAATCACAGTTTTGCAACCAACAATGAAAATGAGAATCTGATAAGACGATCCACCCATTCTGTGGAAGGCTGATAGAGAACCCAGTTACTGCACAACCAGGCCAATGACAAAGATGTTGGGACAACTTGCTGGTATATAAACAAAATATGTTCAAAAAAGAAATCCAAATGATGGGTGAATACCCATAATGCCAGAGCTGGAGTGGTTGAGGCAGGGGGATAGCAAGCTCCAAGCTGTTCTCAGATAGTATGCAAACCTCCCATCAGCCCATCCATGTCATACTGAACGGTTTCTAGAAAGTGTAATAAACACAATGCTATGCTCACAGTAGTAATTAGATAAAGATAGCAACATTGAGCTATGGCTGCATGTTTAATTAATAATTAAATCCTACATAGAAGACTCGGAAGAAAACTTGTTCTGCATGCATGAGGGCTTGAATTCAATCCCTAGAACCCACGTTTTTAAAACAGAGAGCCAGGCATGGCAATGTGAACTTATAATTCCAGCAATGGGGAGATAGGGACAGGAGAATCTATGAGACTCGTGGGCCAGCCAACCTGACCTATGTGGTAAATTCCAAGCTTTACAGTAAAGTC
The DNA here is from genome assembly GCF_978045245.1 of Mus caroli. Classification (NCBI taxonomy): domain Eukaryota; kingdom Metazoa; phylum Chordata; class Mammalia; order Rodentia; family Muridae; genus Mus; species Mus caroli. The sequence goes on from NW_028227268.1 coordinate 67,433,158, forward strand.
CAGAGATACTGTCTTTGAAAAGAAAGTAGATGATGCCTGAGGAACAACATCTGACACTGATCTCTGGCTGAATCGACCAAGGCAGACAGTGTGCACATGCGCCTGCACGCACATGTAGCCATGCATGTACTCAGACAGTAAAAACAAAGCAGATTCTTCTAAGACCTTATTCCACTCGAGGGGTAACCTGCATGCTACTATCTTAATCCCTATGGAACCCTTAAATGTGGCTACTATCATCACCCACACACACACAAAGAAACTGAATCTAGAAGAGCCAAACACCTCACCTGAGCCTTGCAGATAGTCAATGGAGGAGCCTGCCTCCTCCGGTAGGTGTAGAGAAAGACCCTGGGAAGCAGAACCAGTTTTTGTTCCTCTTCCAGCAGCTGTTTAATGGTGGCGATGCCAGAATCCTTGCTTTGAACAGGGGGGCAATCTAGAGGGCCAGGGAGATTTTCATTGTGTGAGTTCTCCTTTCCTTTTACTTGAACATAGGAGGTGGGGCTGAAAACATCTAGGTCCAGACCTTTGACAGTGATGTCCAACCCAAATGAATCTGTCTTCCTTGGCCCCCAGATCCAACTGAAACTCACAGGAACCACATTGTCATTAAGAGTTATGGAGACTGGGAAGGGGGACAACATTTGAAATGTAAATAAATAAAATAACCAATAATAAAAAGAAGACCCTGAGCTCAATGTTAGCCTTACCACTTGGGGAGCCCTTGGGCTTTCTATGCCTGAGGCTGATCTGCAAAGTGAGACCATGCTCAGGTCTCCTCCACAGGGGAAGACTGCTTCCCACTCCAAGCAGGCAATGAACAAATGTTCGATTCTAACCTATGCACCCTGCCAAGATTTCCCCCATCTTCCAGGTTCAGAGCTCATTGGCCAGTGAACTGCAACCACAATCAGCCAGTTCCTGAAGCCCACCAGCCACCTAAAGCACTTGTTGCTTGGATTAATGTGCTGTCTGGTGATGGCTCTCTCCCTGAGGATTACAACTCTGCTAGAATGCAGACGCAGAAGCCAGGAGCTTGCCCTCCTAGTCTAGATACTGAATAGCACACAATGTAAATGTCTCATCCTGCAATTGCTCGTGGACATACCTAAACGAAAGCATGGCACCACTCTATGAGTCAGAGTAGCTAGCAGCCTGGGGACATCCACGACACCGAATCCACTGGAGTGTGACCTGTAGGAGACACTGCAAAGCCCAGCAGATCCAGGGGAAGAGATCCAAACCCCAGATGAAACCATTTTCCTACCTCTCCTCTCTGCTTTGCCAGGCCAAGGACTGAACATGTCCTCTTTGTGATTTGTGATGTCTCAGTTGGCATAGGGGGAGTGAAGCAGCAGCAGCCAGAGCGGCAGCAACAGAGTCTGCAAATGCAGCAGGCTGGCCAGCCTGCTCGAGAGATGCAGGCTGATCAAGGAGCCAAGGGCCCGTTCCCCTGGGCACAGCCCGCTGCTGCGGCTGACCACAGTAATTCATCATGTTTAAAAACTCACCCATGGGAGGGACTCTGGAAGAGGCAGAGAAGCCAAGCGATAGGTTCTGAAGGGAAGGAGTGTGTGTGTGTGTGTGTGTGTGTGTGTGTGTGTGTGTGTGTGTGTGTATGTATGTGTATCTTCCATCAATTGTAAAAAAGAAATGATAAGAAGCAGTCAATCTGCAGGTTACAACACAAACAAGATCTAGAAGGGAACTCCTCTGGAGTAAACAGTCAAAACAATCTAAAGAAAATTAACCTCCCTATGAAACAAATTCCCCTTTTCCTCCTATAGGAATACCTACTTGTTCTTACGCTTTACACCCTACTCCCTGTGTGAGGAGTGAGCTCAGGCTGGAGGGTATCCCAGCCATTGAATGACCTTGGAGAAGCCACTTATATTCTTTTCTCTCTCCTCTTCTTCCTCTCCCTCTTCTCTTCCTCCCCCACCCCTCCCCTCCCCCCTCTCTGTATAGAAGTGCATATGTGTGTGTGCGTGTGCATGCATTTGGATACCAGAGGTCAATCTCAAAGCTCTCTCTCTCTCTCTCTCTCTCTCTCTCTCTCTCTCTCTCTCTCTGTGTGTGTGTGTGTGTGTGTGTGTGTGTGTGTGTGTGTGTGTGTGTGAACAAGTAAAGACACCAGAGACCAACCTCAACTCTTGTTCCTCAGACACTCTGCTCCTTTTCTTTTTATTTCAGTTAGTTCATCTTATTTTATGTGTATGGGTGTTTAGCCTGAGTATATGTCTGTGTACCATGTGCATGCCTGGTGCCTCCTAGAGGCAAGAAGAGGGCATTGGGTCCCCCACAATTGGACTTACAGACAATTGTGAGCTGTCATGTGGGTGCTGGAAATCAAACCCAGGTCTTCTGGCAAAACATTAAGTGCCCTTACCTGATGAGCCATCTATCCAGACCCTCTGCACTTTGTTTTTTTGTTTTTT